>NC_142177.1:12422500-12722500 GCF_026936395.1 Plectropomus leopardus | reverse complement strand
GATCAACTAGTTTTTGGATATGTCAAATTTTGACATTTTGGCCTTACTATAGTCTTGGATTTTTGCTCATTTTTTCAACATGCAAAATTTTGATGTTTTTGCCCCTTTTTGCAACTTTCTATGCTATGGCATGTATTTACCGTCTATTTTAAACAATTTCCAAGTGTTTTCAGATGTTTTTGTACCATGTCATATTTTGACATTTTAGCCTTACTATAGTCTTGGATTTTTGGTCATTTTTTCAACATGCAAAATGTTGATGTTTATGCCCCTTTTTGCAACTTTCTTTACTATGGTGTTTCTTGGCAGGCTATTTTAAACATTTTCCAAGTGTTTTCAACTGGTTTTGTGTCATGTCATATTTTGACATTTTCGCCTTACTATAGTCTTGGATTTTTGGTCATTTTTTCAACATGCTAAATGTTGATGTTTATGCCCCTTCGTGCAACTTTCTTTACTATGGTGTTTCTTGGCAGGCTATTATAAGCGGTTTCCAAGTGTTTTCAGATGTTTTTGGGACATGTCATATTTTGACTTTTTCGCTTTACTATAGTCTTGGATTTTTGCTCATTTTTTCAACATGCAAAATGTTGATGTTTTTGCTCCTTTTTGAAACTTTCTATGTTATGGCATGTATTTTCAGTCTATTCTAAGTGGTTTCCAGCTCTTTTCAGACATTTCTGGGACATGTCATATTTTGACATTTTTGCCTTACTATAGTCTTGGATTTTTGCTCATTTTTTCAACATACAAAATGTTGATGTTTATGCCCCTTTTTGATATTTTCTATGCTATGGTGTGTCGTGGCAGGCTATTATAAGCAGTTTCCAAGTGTTTTCAGATGTTTTTGGGACATGTCATATTTTGACTTTTTTGCCTTACTATAGTCTTGGATTTTTGCTCATTTTTTCAACATACAAAATGTTGATGTTTATGCCCCTTTTTGATATTTTCTATGCTATGGTGTGTCGTGGCAGGCTATTATAAGCAGTTTCCAAGTGTTTTCAGATGTTTTTGGGACATGTCAAATTTTGACATTTTCGCTTTACTATAGTCTTGGATTTTTGGTCATTTTTTCAACATGCAAAATGTTGATGTTTTTGCCCCTTTTTGCAACTTTCTATGCTATGGCATGTATTTACCGTCTATTTTAAACAATTTCCAAGTGTTTTCAGATGTTTTTGTGCCATGTCATATTTTGACATTTTAGCCTTACTATAGTCTTGGATTTTTGGTCATTTTTTCAACATGCAAAATGTTGATGTTTATACCCCTTTTTGCAACTTTCTTTACTATGGTGTTTCTTGGCAGGCTATTTTAAACATTTTCCAAGTGTTTTCAACTGGTTTTGTGTCATGTCATATTTTGACATTTTCGCCTTACTATAGTCTTGGATTTTTGGTCATTTTTTCAACATGCAAAATGTTGATGTTTATGCCCCTTCGTGCAACTTTCTTTACTATGGTGTTTCTTGGCAGGCTATTATAAGCGGTTTCCAAGTGTTTTCAGATGTTTTTGGGACATGTCAAATTTTGACATTTTGGCCTTACTATAGTCTTGGATTTTTGCTCATTTTTTCAACATGCAAAATGTTGATGTTTATGCCCCTTTTTGCAACTTTCTTTACTATGGTGTGTCTTGGCAGGCTATTATAAGCAGTTTCCAAGTGTTTTCAGATGTTTTTGGGACATGTCAAATTTTGACATTTTGGCCTTACTATAGTCTTGGATTTTTGGTCATTTTTTCAACATGCAAAATTTTGATGTTTTTGCCCCTTTTTGCAACTTTCTATGCTATGGCATGTATTTACCATCTATTTTAAACAATTTCCAAGTGTTTTCAGATGTTTTTGTGCCATGTCATATTTTCACATTTTTGCCTTACTATAGTCTTGGATTTTTGGTCACTTTTTCAACATGCAAAATGTTGATGTTTATGCCCCTTTTTGCAACTTTCTTTACTATGGTGTGTCTTGGCAGGGTATTTTAAACAATTTCCAAGTGTTTTCAACTGGTTTTGTGTCATGTCATATTTTGACATTTTGGCCTTACTATAGTCTTGGATTTTTGCTCATTTTTTCAACATGCAAAATGTTGATGTTTATGCCCCTTTTTGCAACTTTCTTTACTATGGTGTTTCTTGGCAGGCTATTTTAAACAATTTCCAAGTGTTTTCAACTGGTTTTGTGTCATGTCATATTTTGACATTTTCGCCTTACTATAGTCTTGGATTTTTGGTCACTTTTTCAACATGCAAAATTTTGATGTTTTTGCCCCTTCTTGCAACTTTCTGTGCTATGGCATGTATTCACAGTCTATTCTAATAGGTTTCCAGCTGTTTTCAGATGTTTTTGGGACATGTCAAATTTTGACATTTTCGCCTTACTATAGTCTTGGATTTTTGCTCATTTTTTCAACATGCAAAATGTTGATGTTTATGCCCCTTATTGCAACTTTCTTTACTATGGTGTGTCTTGGCAAGCTATTATAAGTAGTTTCCAAGTGTTTTAATATGTTTTTGGGACATATCAAATTTTGACATTTTTGCCTTACTATAGTCTTGGATTTTTGCTCATTTTTTCAACATGCAAAATGTTGATGTTTATGCCCCTTTTTGCAACTTTCTATGTTATGGCATGTATTTTCAGTCTATTCTAAGTGGTTTCCAGCTCTTTTCAGACATTTCTGGGACATGTCATATTTTGACATTTTTGCCTTACTATAGTCTTGGATTTTTGGTCATTTTTTCAACATGCAAAATGTTGATGTTTTTGCCCCTTTTTGCAACTTTCTATGCTATGGCATGTATTAACCGTCTACTTTAAACAATTTCCAAGTGTTTTCAGATGTTTTTGTGCCATGTCATATTTTGACATTTTGGCCTTACTATAGTCTTGGATTTTTGGTCATTTTTTCAACATGCAAAATGTTGATGTTTATGCCCCTTTTTGCAACTTTCTTTACTATGGTGTTTCTTGGCAGGCTATTATAAGTAGTTTCCAAGTGTTTTCATATGTTTTTGGGACATGTCATATTTTGACTTTTTTGCCTTACTATAGTCTTGGATTTTTGCTCATTTTTTCAACATACAAAATGTTGATGTTTATGCCCCTTTTTGATATTTTCTATGCTATGGTGTTTCTTGGCAGGCTATTTTAAACATTTTCCAAGTGTTTTCAGATGTTTTTGGGACATGTCAAATTTTGACGTTTTCGCTTTACTATAGTCTTGGATTTTTGCTCATTTTTTCAACATGCAAAATGTTGATGTTTTTGCCCCTTTTTGCAACTTTCTATGCTATGGCATGGAATTTACCGTCTATTTTAAACAATTTCCAAGTGTTTTCAGATGTTTTTGTGCCATGTCATATTTTGACATTTTAGCCTTACTATAGTCTTGGATTTTTGGTCATTTTTTCAACATGCAAAATGTTGATGTTTATACCCCTTTTTGCAACTTTCTTTACTATGGTGTTTCTTGGCAGGCTATTTTAAACATTTTCCAAGTGTTTTCAACTGGTTTTGTGTCATGTCATATTTTGACATTTTCGCCTTACTATAGTCTTGGATTTTTGGTCATTTTTTCAACATGCAAAATGTTGATGTTTATGCCCCTTTTTGCAACTTTCTTTACTATGGTGTGTCTTGGCAGGCTATTAAAAGCAGTTTCCAAGTGTTTTCAGATGTTTTTGGGACATGTCAAATTTTGACATTTTCGCCTTACTATAGTCTTGGATTTTTGGTCATTTTTTCAACATGCAAAATGTTGATGTTTTTGCCCCTTTTTGCAACTTTCTATGCTATGGCATGTATTTACCATCTATTTTAAACAATTTCCAAGTTTTTTCATATGTTTTTGGGACATGTCATATTTTGACATTTTGGCCTTACTATAGTCTTGGATTTTTGCTCATTTTTTCAACATGCAAAATGTTGATGTTTATGCCCCTTTTTGCAACTTTCTTTACTATGGTGTGTCTTGGCAGGCTATTATAAGCAGTTTCCAAGTGTTTTCAGATGTTTTTGGGACATGTCAAATTTTGACATTTTGGCCTTACTATAGTCTTGGATTTTTGGTCATTTTTTCAACATGCAAAATTTTGATGTTTTTGCCCCTTTTTGCAACTTTCTATGCTATGGCATGTATTTACCGTCTATTTTAAACAATTTCCAAGTGTTTTCAGATGTTTTTGTGCCATGTCATATTTTGACATTTTTGCCTTACTATAGTCTTGGATTTTTGGTCACTTTTTCAACATGCAAAATGTTGATGTTTATGCCCCTTTTTGCAACTTTCTTTACTATGGTGTGTCTTGGAAGGGTATTTTAAACAATTTCCAAGTGTTTTCAACTGGTTTTGTGTCATGTCATATTTTGACATTTTGGCCTTACTATAGTCTTGGATTTTTGGTCATTTTTTCAACATGCAAAATGTTGATGTTTATGCCCCTTTTTGCAACTTTCTTTACTATGGTGTTTCTTGGCAGGCTATTTTAAACAATTTCCAAGTGTTTTCAACTGGTTTTGTGTCATGTCATATTTTGACATTTTCGCCTTACTATAGTCTTGGATTTTTGGTCACTTTTTCAACATGCAAAATTTTGATGTTTTTGCCCCTTCTTGCAACTTTCTGTGCTATGGCATGTATTCACAGTCTATTCTAATAGGTTTCCAGCTGTTTTCAGATGTTTTTGGGACATGTCAAATTTTGACATTTTCGCCTTACTATAGTCTTGGATTTTTGCTCATTTTTTCAACATGCAAAATGTTGATGTTTATGCCCCTTATTGCAACTTTCTTTACTATGGTGTGTCTTGGCAAGCTATTATAAGTAGTTTCCAAGTGTTTTAATATGTTTTTGGGACATATCAAATTTTGACATTTTTGCCTTACTATAGTCTTGGATTTTTGCTCATTTTTTCAACATGCAAAATGTTGATGTTTATGCCCCTTTTTGCAACTTTCTATGTTATGGCATGTATTTTCAGTCTATTCTAAGTGGTTTCCAGCTCTTTTCAGACATTTCTGGGACATGTCATATTTTGACATTTTTGCCTTACTATAGTCTTGGATTTTTGCTCATTTTTTCAACATGCAAAATTTTGATGTTAATGCACCTTTTTGCAACTTTCTTTACTATGGTGTTTCTTGGCAGGCTATTATAAGCAGTTTCCAAGTGTTTTCAGATGTTTTTGGGACATGTCAAATTTTGACATTTTCGCTTTACTATAGTCTTGGATTTTTGCTCATTTTTTCAACATGCAAAATGTTGATGTTTTTGCTCCTTTTTGCAACTTTCTATGTTATGGCATGTATTTTCGGTCTATTCTAAGTGGTTTCCAGCTCTTTTCAGACATTTCTGGGACATGTCAAATTTTGACATTTTCGCCTTACTATAGTCTTGGATTTTTGCTCATTTTTTCAACATGCAAAATGTTGATGTTTATGCCCCTTTTTGATATTTTCTATGCTATGGTGTGTCGTGGCAGGCTATTTTAAGCAGTTTCCAAGTGTTTTCAGATGTTTTTGGGACATGTCATATTTTGACATTTTGGCCTTACTATAGTCTTGGATTTTTGGTCATTTTTTCAACATGCAAAATGTTGATGTTTATGCCCCTTTTTGCAACTTTCTTTACTATGGTGTTTCTTGGCAGGCTATTATAAGCAGTTTCCAAGTGTTTTCAGATGTTTTTGGGACATGTCAAATTTTGACATTTTCACCTTACTATAGTCTTGGATTTTTGCTCATTTTTTCAACATGCAAAATGTTGATGTTTTTGCCCCTTTTTGCAACTTTCTATGCTATGGCATGTATTAACCGTCTATTTTAAACAATTTCCAAGTGTTTTCAGATGTTTTTGGGACATGTCATATTTTGACATTTTTGCCTTACTATAGTCTTGGATTTTTGGTCATTTTTTCAACATGCAAAATTTTGATGTTAATGCACCTTTTTGCAACTTTCTTTACTATGGTGTTTCTTGGCAGGTATTTTAAACAATTTCCAAGTGTTTTCAACTGGTTTTGTGTCATGTCATATTTTGACATTTTGGCCTTACTATAGTCTTGGATTGTTGGTCATTTTTTCAACATGCAAAATTTTGATGTTAATGCGCCTTTTTGCAACTTTCTTTACTATGGTGTTTCTTGGCAGGCTATTTTAAGCGGTTTCCAGCTGTTTTCAACTGGTTTTGTGTCATGTCATATTTTGACATTTTGGCCTTACTATAGTCTTGGATTTTTGGTTAATTTTTTCAACATGCAAAATGTTGATGTTTATGCCCCTTCTTGCAACTTTCTGTGCTATGGCATGTATTCACAGTCTATTCTAAGAGGTTTCCAGCTGTTTTCATATGTTTTTGGGACATGTCAAATTTTGACATTTTTGCCTTACTATAGTCTTGGAATTTTGGTCATTTTTTCAACATGCAAAATTTTGATGTTAATGCCCCTTTTTGCAACTTTCTTTGCTATGGTGTTTCTTGGCAGGCTATTATAAGCAGTTTCCAAGTGTTTTCAGATGTTTTTGGGACATGTCAAATTTTGACATTTTGGTCTTGGATTTTTGGTCATTTTTTCAACATGCAAAATGTTGATGTTTATGCCCCTTTTTGCAACTTTCTTTACTATTGCCTGTCGTGGCAGGCTATTTTAAGCAGTTTCCAGTTGTGTTCAACTAGTTTTTGGTTATGTCAAATTTTGACATTTTAGCCTTACTATAGTCTTGGATTTTTGGTCATTTTTTCATCATGCAAAATTTTGATGTTTTTGCCCATATTTGCAATGTTCTGTGCTATGGTGTGTTTTGGCAGGATATTCTAAGCAGTGTCCAGCTTTTTTCAGATGTGTTTGGGACATTTCAAATTTCATCATTTTGGCCTTACTATTATCTTTGATTTTTGGTCATTTTTTTTCGATATGCAAAATGTTGATGTTTTTGTCCCTTTTTGCAACTTTCTCTTATATGGCATGACTTGGCGGGCTATTCTAAGCCTTTTCCAGCTTTTTTTAGATGTTTTTGTGGCCGTGCGATATTTTGACATTTTTGCCTTTCTATCGTGTTGGATGTTTGGTCATTTTTTTAACATGCACAATTTTGATGTTTTTACCCTTTTTTGCAACTTTCTATGATATGGTGTGTCTTGGCAGGATATCCTAAGCTGTTTCCAGCTGTTTTTCAACTGGTTTCGGGCCATGTCAAATTTTGACAATTTTCGACTTACTATAGTCTTGGATTTTTGGTCATTTTTTCATCATGCAAAATGTTGATGTTTTTTGCCCCTTTTTGCAATTTTCTATGCCATGGTGTGTCTTGACAGTCTATCCTAAGCTGTTTCTAGTTTTTTTCAGATGTTTTTGGGACATGTCAAATTTTGACATTTTCGCCTTACTATAGTCTTGGATTTTTGGTCATTTTTTCATCATGCAAAATTTTGATGTTTTTGGCCATTTTTGCAACATTGTATGCCATGGCATATTTAACCCCTCTTTTTGTGGTGTTTTGAAGTGTTTTAAGCTTTTTGGGACATGTCATATTTTGACAATTTCAGCCTCACTTTAGCCTTGCCTTCTCTGGCATTTTTTCGACATGCTATATTATGGGTTTTTTTATGGGCCATTTTAGCAACATTCTATGCTATAGTGTGTCTCGGCACGGTATTTTGTGCTGTTTGTAAGTGTTTTCACCTGTTTTTAGGAGATGTCATATTTCGACATTTTTAGCCTTACTATAGCCTTGCCTTTTCAGTCATTTTTTCATCATGCCATATTATGGTGATTGGTGATGATGATTGATATGGTGATGTCAAAAATGTCATAGTATAGTGTGTTGCCCGAATTGGCATAAAAATGTTATCGTATAGTATGTCGTCCAAAATGGCATTAAAACGTCATAATGGAGTATGTGTATGTTATAGTATAATATGTTGTATATGTATGTATATGTATATACTGTATGTTGTATGTTGTATAATATGTAAAACCGCAAAAAAAATCTTGATTTGCTATAGTATGACTTCTTTCCTGATTTTCATAGCATACTACTTAATGAGGGTTCTTTTTGCAATATCATGAGATGCTACATCATGAGTTTGTTTTATTCTGATTATTTTTTGGTATTTTTGCCTTTATTAGATAGGACAGGAGATTGTAACAGTGAAAGGGGGCAAGAGAGGGGAAGACATGCAGCAAAGGCTCTAGTGCATTACTCCCTGCGAATTGCTTGGTCTATGTTATTTCTGCTACTTTCTTGAGAAATGTCTCTACAAACAACTTTCCAGTCCACAATGCACTTCTTTGGGTCCTTAGCAATACACCGAGGCACCAAGCAGCTATACCTTTAGTATGATGTTTAGATATGATAAATGTTAAATTAGGGTGCTGCACTTACTCGTTGTGCCCCCAAATAATGTAGCTGGAAAGAAAATGCAACTCAGTGGTATACGACTTACTGTTGTACTTCTACTTCAGAGGAAAAACGTTGGTCTATTTTTACATTTACCTGACAGCAACGTGTTAGGTTACTTACTAGGCTGCATTCTCAGATTTACTCAAAAAATTATAACCATTTAGAATATGGTACATAATCTTTGGTAAACAAGTCTGTAACAAGTGCACACTTTATGATATGGCAACCCCGCTCAAACGCTTTATTGCTTTAGCTTACACCCTTTTTCTAACTGTGAATGTTGATGTTAGCAATGGTGAAGGAAATAGGCCAACTAAAAACTTTTTATTTGAAGTCAAACTTTAAACTATTAATGGTAAAACTCTTCATACGACACACTAGAAGTCCTGCATGCAAATATGAAACAGAGTGAAAAACAGGGATTATCAACAAAATACAGTATACTTACAATTGGCCTACTTAACATCTGTTTAAGGTGGAGCTTTCAGATTTAATTTAATGATGAATAAAGTCACATTTACGCACAGAATATTTGCTTTTATAGATAGATACTGCAGAGAAAAGGAGCATGTTTGTGCTGTATGATCTTTGAATCATGTCACTCTACCTGACCTCTGCTGTTTGTATGGTGGCTGGCATGAGCACAGACAAAGTTAGATATCAGCTTAGTCAGGACTTTTTACATCTTTCCAGAGAATAGCTTATGAGGGAACATTTTTATTATGGGTCATAGTTCTTTGAAGTAATAAAAGCTTAATCACCTTTTAACCGAATCCAGAGTCTCAAAACAAAGTGATGCCAGTCACACTGAACAGTATGCACTCATCGACATTAGTAAAGACTGAGAACGAAAACCTTTTTGCACAGCTGCAGAAGGAGAAAAAACTACTTCAGCCAAGTGAAATAAACACTTGACAGGAATTACGTTACGGAAATACGTAACGGAAATACGTTTGAACAACTTTATTAAAACTCTGCCCCTCTTTGGTTACTAAAACATTATTCTTTATGTTCCAAACACTTTGTTCACAGAAAATGTTTGTGTACTGACTTGACATGGAAATATGCACAAATGCCTGAGTCGTGTAAACAGTCAATACTTATGGATTAATTCATGTTAAACAAATAAATCTGAGTAAATTGTGCAAAGAATTTAAAGGGACCTTATGGATAAGAATCATTCATGTCAGTGATATTTGCCGTGAGAAAATACAGATCAACATCTAATCTGATTTTCTTACAGATGAACCAAAATGCAGGTGTGGAAAGTGACAAAAAAGTGAGAAAAAATAAATATATTTTTTATAAAAATTTGAATATTTACAACACATTATAAAGTACAACAAAACAACATCCTCTGTTACCACTGCATTGTGCGCTTTAAATTAGAATGACATACTTAAACTGGGTATTAAAATTAGATTGCCTGAATACTGATGAGATTTCACCCAAAAAAAGCATATATACATATTTTACAAAAAATTCACAGTTCACAGCTTGTTAACTCCTAGTCAGTGCAGTCCCTTTAAATCCATTTTTGTGCTCAGCATATGAAGAAAAAGGCATTCCTCACAAGACACAAACAGTGTGCGAGATGCAGGCCCACCTGAGATCCTGTGTCTGCATGGAGTCCTGCTCTGTAGCTGCCATTTCTCAAGTCTGTCAAGTTAAACTTGATTAGAAAGGGAGTTGCCTCTGTCATTTCTTCTGCTGGTAAACTGTCAGCAGCCATTCATCTCATGTCCTTTCAGCATCACACAGCTGAACCATTTTTGGAGTGTTGACATAAAAGCAGGGTGTCTTGAACTATGCATGCAGAGAGACAGAGAGTTTACATTTCAGGCTTGCATTAAATTCCACTACAGCCACAAGTTGCTCATGCAAAACTAGAATCTATTAGAATAAAAATTGAGGATGCACTTACAGTGTTGGCTTGATGAGTTTGGTCGTTGTGTTGTTTAAATCCTCCACTGCTGCTTGCTTCTTTCCCTTTTGCTGCTGCGTGATCTGGTCCCAGATTTCCGTGTTGACCCACAGGGCGGCGGGCAGGACCAGGCTGGCTTGGGTGCAAGTAATCCAGCGGCATAAAGGGCAGGGGACGCTGCGGATCACCCCCTCCCGTTTGGACATTTTCTCCAGGCAGGGGGTGCAGAAGGTGTGGCCGCAGTGAAGGACTCGAGGGACCCGGTTGGTGCGTGAGAACTCATAGCAACAAACGACACACTCGAGCTCTTCGCTTATGAACATGTTGGGTGAGAAGGTGGAGGATGGAGCAAAAACTAGGAGTGTAGAAATCTCTTCAAAAAACCTGCAGCACATTAAAAAAGAAATCAGTTAAAATGTCATACCGAATATTCAGTATCAGAAAATTGACAATACTTTATCAAAGATTAGTGCGACACAAAAGCATCGAGCAGTCGTTTGAGAACAATACTTACTTTCAGGATTAGTAGGATCGACTTCTTTACTACTGAAGGTGAAGTGTCTGCTGGGCTGAGTGAGGTTTGTTGTGATTCTTT
The DNA here is from genome assembly GCF_026936395.1 of Plectropomus leopardus. Taxonomy (NCBI): domain Eukaryota; kingdom Metazoa; phylum Chordata; class Actinopteri; order Perciformes; family Serranidae; genus Plectropomus; species Plectropomus leopardus. The sequence continues at coordinate 12,711,574 of NC_142177.1, read as the reverse complement.
GCTCGGCTCCTGTGCGCTTAAATAAGTCCCTGCGAACGTGACGGCTCTTGTCATGTGCGTGCTCCATGGAAAGCCTACAAGAAAAGAGCCTTCCCTGGAATTCACTTGCTCACACACATGCGCACAACCTCCTGAACCAATCTTATCTTATCAAAGGATCATAGCCTCTATGAGCAATACTGTTTTGATAAAAATGACATTTTTATTTGAGCAGATTAAAAATTTAACCTCGTTATACAATACCTCCCTGAAAGTTTATGGTCATTCTCCAGTGTGACTTGTCTCATAAAAGCAGTTCAGAGAAAGGTTTTCTAAAATGCCCTGCCAAGCAGGGTAATTTATTTGCATTTACTATGAAAACATACAATGTCACACAAGATTAACTGAAGCATGGAAATTTGGGCATTTACTGTATAATCACACAAACGCACTCCCATCATCACCATCATCATCATCATGATCAGTTTGTTTTTGTTTTTTTTTAAAGATGGTGCCAAGAAAAGAGCAATAGAAAGGCGAATCTGCTTTCAGATCGTTTTGCTGTTGAAACATTAGATACACAGTAGAACCATCTTTACTAAATGCAATGCACAACAGTAAATTATCAGCAATTATGTGAGCCTGGGCCATGGCCTGTCTGTGTGTGTTGCCTCGCATTGCCCTGCTTTGCAAACACTAAACACGTTCTTGGCAAACAAGCTGAGGCCATTTCTATAAATAAAGAGAACAAAAACACAAAGAAAAATAAAATATAAAAAAGAAAATAATATACAGAAACAAAATGTTGGTTCTCTTCATGTGTCTCTTTACTTGGACCTATATAGAGTGGTGCTATACTGGTCAGCTAAGCCAATTGATAAAGGTACTGGTCTCTATTTATTTCTGTGCAGACACTGGGTTCACTGTTCACTGCTTGGCTCATGGGTTGACAGGAAAGAACGTCTGGACTCACATCAGACCCTGAACAAAGATCAGCAGCTCTTTTCACCAACTGACACGCCAAGTTTTACGCTTTTTATCTTTATATAAGGAGAAATACAGATATAAATTGACTTGTCAATACTGTTGACCACTACGACCACTTTCTGCACTACTTGCTTCATCTGTAATCAGATATGAGCTTTGATGCAGAAAACACAACCTACTGATGAGATACAGAGGTACTTACAAGTGTATGCAGTTCTACTTGTATGTGTCACATTGTTGCGTACAGTTTTTTGGGACTTTTTTTTTTTGCTTTTTATTCTTGTGTAGTTTAACAAGTGTACACTGTGTGTCACTGACTGATAAGAACATTACTGACCTTTCTCAGATCATTAATCTTCCCTTCCCTGTTGGTCAACATGAACACGAGGCAGTTCCTATGAGGTTCCATCAGTGCTTAAAATATGCAGACATACTCAGCGATTATCGGCATGTCAGTCACTAACAGGGGCAGTTAAGGACAAGGATAATGTTACTGATTGGGATGTGATACTTCAGTTATGTGTGTAAAATTCAGAGCACATCAGCTGTGTCTGTATGATTTAAGATTATGTGTGCTGTTATCTGTTGAGCGAGGCATCCTTAACAGATAAAAAAATTCTCTTGTATTTCCATTTCACCAACATTTACAGCTCTGACGTAGTGGAACTGCAGGTAGACAAACCGGTTTTTTGAACTGAAGCTTAAGGACTCTGAAATCTGATACCTTGCTGCTATTCTACAAAAAGGCATGATACGGAAAGCCAACACCAATGCAAATAATAACATGGGCAACTTACACTGAAAATGCCACATAACTTTTACTTGTGGCACTTCTTTTCTCATGACGTTGGAAACATTTGGCGCTGTATCAGCTGTATGAATATAAATAACCAAGAAACACTTCAGTGGAAATGATTCTTGTCAAAGTTGCATGAAGGGGGGGGGGCCCGCTCTGAGAGTTACCCACTTCATTATTTAAACGGGCTTTTATCTGTAATGTTCATGACGCAGGACAACAATGGTGCATTTTAGCATCTCTCTGTTGTTGTGACCTGCCTCCTGGGCAGTGCAACAAACTACATCCTCAGTTCTGCACTCTTCCACAACCCATGAGCCAAGTTTGTTTCCTAACTGCTGACATAAACCACTTAAGTACAGAGTGGATCACAATCGTTTTAATAAGCCCCTCCAATCCCCCGGCCCAACTGCCACTCCCATCCACTCCTCCACCTCCTCCTCCTCCTCTCAATCCTTCCTGTGTCGGTCGGCTTTGAGTTTCCTTCTTCCTAAGTCCATGGTGGTGGTGGTGGTTGTGGTGGTCGTGGAGGGGTTTAACCCAGGACTGAACATCCCTCCCCCACGTAGTGTGTTTGTAGAATGTGGAGTCCACTAGCTGGCTCACCTGCAGGGGGGAGCGCTGCCCCACAACACCGGCTCCTCTCACTCCTGGGCTATGCTCCTCAGCACGTACTTGACTGTGTAGGCGAACGCCGCAAATCCTACGATCACAAACAGGTTAGCAAGAGCACCACCTAAAAGTCCATGGTTGCGATTGGCCTGCTGCAGACCAGGGGCGGGATTGGCACCCCCGAGGGGGACGGGACCACCGTTGAGGGCGGGGAGGCCGTAGTGGGCGTGCTGAGGGTCACCGTCAGGCACCACATCAGGTAAGGGGAGGGGCTGAGTGCGGGCGCTTAATTCCTCTTGTGCCTTCTGTTTCTGTTTCATCTCCTGGTGGAGGGAAGGGAAGAAATGGGAGATAATTAGGCCAACAAAAAGAAGAGAAGAGAAAATGACAAAAAGTTCACCCCATACGTACATCGACTACATCAGGAAAGAGCTCACAGAACACTTTATCCTTGAGGTTGAAGGCCAGGCTTTGAGCCGACAGCTGTCTTTTCTGGAAAAAAATAAAAATAACTACAATTACCACCTTGCAGTTGTATGCCAGTCAAGTTGCAGTTACAGTTTACATCCATGTTTCTGAAAACATGCTTTGTACACATCGTCAACCCACCAGCACAGAAGATCTATACAATCAGCACAGTTTCAAGATAGACACCCAAAATTAGTTTCATCAATTCAATTCAATCATTAAATTATATTAGACAGTTACATTAGACAGTTGTATGAAATTTTGTTATATGTAGTATATGAATTCTTAAGTTATGGCCAAAAACATGTTTTTTGAGGTCACAGTGAGCTTGATCTTTATCCTTCAGTAACCAAATTTGAATCAGTTTATTCTTGAATCCAAGAGGTTGATTGTGCAAAATTTGAGTAAAATTCCTCCAGGCCTTCTTGAGATATCGCATTCATAAGAATGAGATGGACGCAAGGTCACGGTGAATTTTAACACTCAAATTCTATTCAGTTCATCCTCGAGTCCAAGTGGACATTTGTGCTAAATTTAAAGACATTCCCTTATAGTATTCTTGAGATATTGTGTTCACGAGAATGGGACAGACTTATTGGGTGGACAACCCAAAAACATTATGGCTCTGGCCACTGCTGTAACCAGCACAGGGGCATAAAAAAGGACATAAAATATTTGAGACATTACAGGTGGTTTATCGTATGTGTTGCATTTATGGTCATTTGTTTGCACTCACTGTGTAGTCCGAGGTCTCAATGCTGCCGAGAGTGGGGCCCTTCTCCACCATGAAGCTGAGCAGACCTGTGAGGATGGTGGAGACGGACCATGCAGGGTTCCATGTGTCTGGATGGAAGTCTGTGATGGACAAACATAATCTGTGGAGGAAACAGGCAAAATTAAAACTTAAAAAGAAGAGTGGCAAACAAGTTCTAAAACATGGAACAAAATTGCGTAACACTTTAATTGTTGAATTATTATTTACATAGTCAAAAATAAACAACATAAATACCTTGTGTTACATTTAAATCTCCCATTTGGTGTTATCATATAGATACTTGGTGGTTTAAAAGGAAATTCCCGGGGAAATATGAGTTTTCCGTGATAATACCCCCCTATGAAAAACAGGAAAGGCATTACATGACACATGATGTGAAGCAGAGACAAATTGTGACTCACTGACTCAGAACACACATCACTGACAAACCACAGAGATCAGCATTAAGCAACTAGTCACCTTTACCTTCGTATGGTGTTTTCTCAGGCCCTCTTACAACATAGTGCCTAAAGAAGACAGGAAGGATTTCTGTTAGTGACTGCTACATTTTCCACTTTTTCACAAAAATAAAATTACTTTTGGTTAAATATCCATCCTTCAGACCATCATTAATGTGCAAGCAATGGCGTGGAATTGAACTCTACTGGTTGACTTCAGTAGGTGGGTTTTCATTACAGATTTGCTCAAAACTTAAGTAATATTTTTGAACTGTCGATAAAACACAACTGCGAGATGACTGTTTCCTTTGAGTAATGTTATGGGACTTTTCTCGCGATGTTAAGACTTCTCCTCTTGCGTTAACATTCCCTGCAGCATGGCAATGGATGTTCAAAACACTGAGGGATTTCTGGGAGGTGATCGTCCACGATTTCACTGAGGAAATTGTGGATGAAAAACTTCTGGATGATCCACTCAACTTTTGAAGACTTATGCAATGCAATAATACCTCTTCAGCGCCTACTGCATCATACCTGAGGGTGCCAGTTCCTTCATCATGTGACTTATAGAAGTGTTTCCGTTGAAGTTTTTTCAAAACTGACGTGTTTTCATTAGGTGTATATTTTATATTCGCAATTTCAATTTGCAGAATTTGAGGGTTAATGGAAACCCTCCTTGTGTCTCCTCTTAATTCTTTCTTATTACTTTTCCCTTTAACTTAAACAGGAGCATTTTGGTGGTTTAGATACATATCATATAGCTGCAACATCCCTTGGACCTTGATATGTGTTTTTAGATCACAAGAGGTCTGTTCTACAGTCTATCTGTAATGCATGGATAAAGATAAAAAATACTGAGATTTCTGCGCAACAAACATGAAACAGAAAAAGACAGAAGTTTATTTCTATGCACTTCACAAGCTATTGTTATCCATTTTATTCATGTAATGTATCTGGCCAAATCAAGACAGATATATATTGTATTGTAATTGATTCAACTGTTAATCTGAGCTGCTCTTTGCTCATTTTAAACATCAAAGTATTGCTGTCTGTTTGATCTGTTTTACAAAGGGACTCATCTTTTAATAAATAACAAAATAAAACTATATATATGTGACTACAAATGGAACACATTGTAAAAGTGTGCACTAGCAATGGCTGATTTGCTTCCTTATTCCTGAAATCTGATAAGGCTATGATAAGAGCGCATTAGCAACAAACACCTGTTCACACCACACAGAGAGTAAATACATGAACATGAACAAGCACTCATTCCAGAGAAATTATGTAATACAATTTAACAAACAGGGAAGTAAAATACAGATTGTGGTACAAAAAAGGATGCCTATGACGTTTGTTTACACCCATATCATAAAAGATACTATGTCACATTTTCAGCCATGAAAACGATGCCATGACTTTGGTGTACTGTAATACCTTGAACACTCAAGAGTATGTTCAAGTAGACACTTGCATTTATTATCAATTAAATCACAAGTTATAGCTGTGTAAGTATGATTCACATGTGGACTAACACATAAATGAGGGAAACCAGGAAGAGAGCCAAATGATGACCGGTAGTAGAGACACATAACGACTTTTGTAACATGCATGGCTTGATGTTACGTAATATTCTTAATAAAAACTGGGGAACTATTCTGAAGAATATAATCTTCAAATATGGCTGTTCATTGCCTGGCTAATATTTAACTCTTGCTTATCTTTATTACAAGCAAATTTATTTGCAGCAAATGTGTATTGACCACTCTTTTTCTATTTCATTCAGCTCACTGTTTTATTTTTTAGACTGTTTTTTTTTTTAATTGTACCTTAGCCCCCTTACAATGGAAGTGGGTGGAATTCAATTTCTAGTGCTCACAGCAATGAAAAAAATCCATTAATAAAAAAAGCCATTTAAACACTGATGACAACAGAGACAACACCCCATTTACTCAGAATTTCTGGATGTTTACATCAAACAACTGACAGATGATTTTTGTATATACCTGTTAAATGTTTGGGGCACGGGTCACAATAGAGACAGTCATGTGGAAACATGGGTAGATAAAAACAAAAACCTGCAGTAACTCGTGTAAATCAACTGTTTGAAAAAACAGCCTAAAATGGTCAAGTATCCTGTGTTTAAACAAAAACACAAACATTAGATAAAAGTCAGAAAAAAATCATATTATTCTGGTAGGACAAATGTGTTTTTTTTCCTTGTTATCCTATAAATTCTCCTGTGACCCCAAAGGATTATCTTGGGACCCCCGTGGAAACCACTGATTTAAACAACTGCTAAAACTTTATTTCCCTCACACAAAAGCTGTTAAGACGCTGGTCACTGTAGTTCCTCTACAGTTAAAGTAAGTCTAATAGTTAAAGTACAGTTCTTGGTGAATTGCACTCTTTGCTGTCTTACATTTGTATTTGTATTGGTTTATTACCATATAAATATTCAGATTTTTATTATACAGATGATTCACAGATTTTCTGTTGTACCCAAGTGGCTTAACGTCAAAGTGTCAGAACTAGTGACTGTTTTATCTCTGTTGGTAATATATTTTTTAAAAAGTCCAAATTAGAGCACTGACATGTAACTTATTGCCCTGGTGATGATGATTGCTGGCTGAGGGCCTGGCCAGGATGGAGACCTTACCATTCTAGGATGTTGGAGGGGAGAGGTTCTGCACAGATGTAAGGCACAGGGTCTTTCTTTATCCTGAGGTAATCCTGCTTAAGTCGCTGAGTGGCTGTGGTTGGAGCTCTCTTATTCCCGTTGTTGTTCATCTAAAGTGTGAAAAGGACATGCAAAAGGGAGATGCTTAAATTTACCCTGATTTGGTCTCTTGAAATTTGTTGGTGATAAACCGAGGTAGCACTATCAGGTTTTACCCCTCACAGAGTTCTAACTTCACTTTAACGTTTGCTCTGCTATATTCAATTTTACCTTGCATTTGTTTTATATTGAGTCTTTGTTTTTTTTATTAAAAAAAAACTTTGGACCAATAGTGTAATGCAACATAGAAATAATACTTTGTCTCATTACTTAAGTATTTTGAGGGAGTATCTGTACTTAACCTGAGTTTATGTAATTCTGTCAACGTTCACTTTTATTCCATTACATTACCTAAATAAAACTTACACTTTTACTCCACAACATTTTCCCTTTTTATCTTTATTCCATACTACAAAATAGAGAAGGAAGGGAGGAAGAACTGAGAGAGGAAAGGATGCACAGATGGACAGATAAATGAAGACATGCGAGGGAAGGAAAAACTGAAATTCCCCTTTTAAATCATTTAACTTAAGAAGAAAAATACTGTTTTGTTCAGTTGTAATGTAGGCTCCACTTTTAAAGGTATGTAGCTGTTACAAAGTAATAAACTTCATAATCACCTAATTCTGACCGCTAGCTTCTTCATTTACATTCACTTGTACTTTTACTTTCAATATTTACATATATTTAAAATTGTGAGTACAGTAAACATTTTACACTGTTAGTCAAGTAATATTTTATAAGTCATTTTCTAGTAAGAAACTCTTACTTAAGTGTGGCTTTCAGATACTTCATCTTCAACACTGCTTTGAATTGCATTGTTGTTAATGCAGTTATGAAAACTTGTCATGCCTCTGCCAATAGATTATTTCATTTTTAGCCATACTGGACGCAGTAATAATGACAACGTATTATAGCTTAAAATATAAATTGATAAAGTGTTTGTATTTCAGACTGTGCTGCTACATGTATTGGCTACAGAAATTTGATATAAATGGAGCTTTAATTGTCTTTTAATCTCAACCACTAAACTCAAGACAACTTGTCTGTCAGCCAGCTGCACCACTGTCTGCTGACCCAGTGGCATGGGGCTAACAGCTGCCAATCAAACGCTTACGAGCTGTTCATGAGCTGTACCAGTGTTGAAATAATGTCAGCGTCCCTTCCTATTAAATATAAGGCTGCTCGGCTTTGAAGCAATCTGGTTTAGTTCAGGCTAATCCGCTACTTGACAAGCTAGGCTACTGTTAAATCTTTAGCTAACCGAACAGATCGATACATTAGCTCGATATCTCGCTGTTAATACTCCACTACCAACAAACTGCGCAGACCAAATTCAAACTTGAGAATGTCACAATATGTTACTGACGATATTTATTAACCACAGTGTATCAATACTGTCCGCCCAGGAAGTCTAACTTGACACAGCTACTCAAAGCTAGCAGCTCCAGCTGGTTGTGTCTACGGCTAACGTTAGCTAACGTAGGCCACAGCTATGTTTAGCTGGCTAGCGTTAGCAGCGGCTAGCACGGATAGTTTTGTTACTATCGAGAGCAGAGGCCACACAACTCTCACATGTGAAAACTAGAGCCCGTGTCGAACAGACATACCTCTCCAGACACTCCAGTGAAAACAGGTATTCGTGGCTGGACGCGAAATAAGGCTGTTGTTTCTGTTGTCAAACCCCCAAACCGATAAGGCGATGACACCAACGTAGCTTTAGCTTTCGCCAACAGGAGGAAATGACGTCTCCGGTATCCTTCTTCATTTGTGTTGTAGCGGTTGAAAAATGGCACAGAAAGCGCATTACTGCTACCAGATGATCAGGAATATTATGCCTTATAAAAACTTGTCAATAACTAAAATAAGAAATAGGGTACTATACTTACACGCCAGACACATTACAGAGTAGTCTGTGTCTGCTCTGGGGGCCATTTCTGTATCTTTTAAACGACTAGCTAGGAAGTCCTCTCGCTGGCGCTTTGTTGTTAATGCTTCTTGTTGCTATAGACAAAGTTTAAAAAGATAACTGAAATACACACACACGCGCGCGCGCGCGCACACACACACACACACACACACACAGAATATTTCCTTTTATTTTCCTTTTATTTTAGGTCATCTATTTCATTTCTACCACCAATTAAAAACAGTTTGAAAAACATTTCATCACAGATTTGCAGTTGACAAACTAAAAATATTCAAAAAATTAAAGGGGCACTTCACTATTTTATATTATAATTTTATTTTTTATTATAAAGTTTGAAAGACATAGGCATTTAAGACAGGGAGGACCTAACAGTAGCATCTTTTACACTGCCTGTGGGAATATTGCACTGTTATGTGACCTCCCCGATTGTATATGAAAGGTAGGTTGGAATAGGGGGACAGAGTTTTGCCTTTAAGCCAGCATTGGAGGTAGTAACAGGGCCCGAATGATGACAGCTGGCAGGATAGGATGATGGGCAGCGTTTGAACATTTTGACTATGTGTTATGTGTGCGACCGACTGCTGGAGATTTAAAGAGTAGCTGTTTGCAGATAACAGCTAAATCAAAGAAGAACAGCAGCTGAACATATATGCGTCGGCAGCGCTTTATGAACCATAACTATGGCATAACATGGCATTTGCAATCTCTGTTAAATGGCGCCGAGCACATCCTCTGCTCGGAGGGTGAGGAGGTCTTGGATCTTATTGTTTTTCTTATTGTGCTACATGTGACACCCATCATAACTCTTCTGATTCCGCAATGCTGGCATGCACACACACTCGAGCAGCATGATACTGCTGTCGTTTGGTTCTGTGTAAAATTGCAAAGGCGGCATAAAGAAGGGAGTTTGTAGTGGCCCTTTAGTGTGTTTTCTTTGTAAAAAGGGCAAGTTTTACATTATAGTGAATGTAGGATCCAGTGTTTTTGGAGCTTGATCCGTACTCGAGATATCTCTTGCGTACCCAACTTTATGGAAGTGCAATACAAAATTATTAAAGTGTCCCTTTAAAGCAAAATATGATTGGAGATCTTTTGTGATACTGCAACAACTCTGCTATAAATTCACTGTCATCACCAAACTGCTGTCAAGTCAACTGAAATAGCACCTGCGCAAAGAACTGTTGGAACTTAATTTGATAGGGCCAAGGTCTATTATCTTGACTTTGACTAAACATATTTACAACTGAGAACCAGTTATAAAAAATAGCTTTAACTGATAGTGTCTGCAGGGTTTTGACCATTCACTTACGCCTGCAACACTAACTCCCCAGCATCAAAATGTCTTTTTTTTTATGGCATATGGTTGCCCCCCTCCTGACTCCAAAGAGACTGATGAGCAGTCAGAGGACGTGGTGGTCAGTGGTCACTGTGGCTTCCTGCAGTGGCTGAACTGTATGCTCCTCCTCCTCAACTTCTCGGGCTGGAGAGACGCGAGGAGAGAAAACTCGCGAAAGACATCAACACAGGAGATGTCACCTGCAACAGGGGATAATGAAGTCAAGGCGGGGGGTTTGTCCCACTGCATGGCACCGTGGAGTGCAGTGAGCAATCTGCTGGTTTTTGCTTACCTTTTACATAAGTCAGTGACAAACCAAGCCTCTTTAATTCAACATTATAAAGGCAATAAGCCAGCAGATACTGCAAACTCCAAAACCCACATTTTTACGTTTCATGAAGAAAGAGCAGATGCACCTGTGCATGAAAGAAGAAAGCCCCCAAAAGCATGGAGTGAAGTTCCTCAGTCTACCTTGGTGATAGGCTACATAAACACTTATTCCTTTTGGCACTACAAGTAACTCATTCTTTTATAAAGCATCTTTTGTTTATATGAGTAAATGCTTTGTGGATGACAGAAGCTTAAACTGTATTTTCTGCACTTTTTTTTTCAAAAAGATTACCCTTCTAAATGAGCGTCTTGGTTAGTTTGCAGAACAAAAAATCAGGAACTTGCAGGGAAAGAGTGGTGAGCATCCTGTTCATTTTTTTCTCTCATGTACATACTCAAGCCGTGACCAAGTGATACCTGTATTTATGTGCTTAACATGCTAATTCGTACAGAGGTGGGACCAAGTCATTGTTTTGCAAGTAAAGAGTGAGAGTCAGCCCTTTGCACTCAAGTTCCAAGTCAAGACAGGCAAGTCCTCAGTTGGGTTTTGAGTTCTAAATAAGTCATAATGCGCTCTTCACCTAATGCAATGCCATTTAAACAACAGAGTAACAAATTAATTCACAAAAATCATAAATACTTCTTAAATTAGATTTATAAAAATCAAGTTTGTTGGACGCTTTTGCATCTTCAATTGTAATTTTTGACCTGTGAGTTTTGCACACTTTAGTTTTTTGTCGAACATTATAGTTTTTATACGTTAATGAAATTATCTTTGGTGTGATTTTTTTCCAACTGGTTCTCAGTAACATAATGTTAGTGGTTCTCTCTTGCTTAGTTACTACCAAAGTGAATTAGGTGCCGACTTGGTGGTTATTAATGGCCTTCATTTTAATACATCCAGGAAATGAATTAATTTGTGACACACTTTAAATAACACACTTTTTAATATTTGGACTTGGGGGAATGTATCAGGTATTTTCATATCAAAAAGGCTCAAGTCCAAGTTAAAACATGAGTCCAAGTCGAGTTGCAAGTCTTTTTTGATTTTGTCAAGTTGGGTCTAAAGTCATTACATACTCAAATACTTACATGAGTCCAAGGTCATGTGACTCGAGTCCGCACTTCTGACATTCTATGTTATGAAGTGTACTGTACTTATCCATTCTATGTGATCCACTATAAAGTGGATGTTTGAACATTTTGGGATTATAAACTACATTTTCCCAAATGTATGGTTCTGGGTCTGAAGACACAATACTCCACAGAAGTTTTCAGAATGTCTCATTGCTCCCCAGGAGACCAAAGAAAGATTTCCCAAAGATAAAGATAGCCCCAAATATTTCCCCAGAGAGTGTGTGTGACGGAAACCCGCAGCCACCAGAGCAGAGAGAATCACAGTATCACACTAGCCCCTTTGTAAGACACCCCAGGATGCTTCACTCACTCTATCCCGAACATCCTTGGCTTTAACTCTCCTGCTGCCCGTGGCAACCCCTGTGGTAACAGAAGCAATGATATGTCAGTCAGTGTTTATTGCCTCAGGTGGACATAGTCTTGAAGTGTAAAGCGAGGAATTAGACATTTGTGGCATGTGAGAACATTTTTCAGTTGATGGTGTAACAATGCTTGTAAGATGACATCAATGTTTTAAAATCTGGAGACACTGAATTATTCAAGGCACAGTGTTGCTGCTGAAGGCTAGAAAACTGAGGCATCATTTAAAACACAAAGGGCCCTAAACACAAAAGTGATCTTCAAATAGTGTGTTGGCATTGACCTTGAAGTCTGGAGATGTCCAAGGGCACACCTTTACATTTGCTATCATTAAGGAAACTATTTAATTGCTTTGAATAAGCCAAGTGCTACCCGAAAGTTTGTTATAGACCAAAAGACAAACCGGATTGTAAATACATAGCATTCTCCCAACACCTGACAATGTTTCTACACAGCTATATTTCATTAAATGAAAATGTTTCACAATTTGATCTTTTAAAACAAATATTTGCTGTAGAACTTCTCAAATAAATTGCTTCAATGTTGAGAGGATGTTATGCACAAGAGACGAGACAGGAAACAGAAATGAGAGCAACAAGCAGGAAGCAGGGTTAGTTCATCAAGAGTTTCTCAGTTTTATTGTATGTATTTTGTTTTCTTTTTTTCCCCTCAGTGCTTCTAAAGACAAAGAAGAAAGTATTCCAAAGATATCCAAATGTCAGTGAACAGAAGAACGCCTCCAAGTAGCGCAGAGCTGTGGTACACTTCTGCCTAACAGGTTGTTGTTGTTGTTTTTTCGGAGGAGAATAAAAAGACAAACATAAACCAGATCAGACAGTCAGGATCTGTGATTGAATGCTGAGAGGCAGGAAGTTGATGTTGAGTTAAAATACACAAGTGTACTATTTACAGCATGTTTGCTTCGAACAGCACCTTTAAGCACTCCTATGTCAATACACACAATGGACACAACATTTAATACTTCCGCTATAGAGCGAGGGCCCTTAACAGTTTGGTCACAGTAGCTTCACATCACCCCCTAGACTGGTTCTACTTGCAGTACATTGAACTATTGCAGAATATCACCTGCCATATTGAAATCTCTCGGCTCTGTCACATTTCTGTAACCTCTTTTCAACACGTGAGTACACCAACAGTGTTTCTACCACTCTGTCACTTCACAAAGCATGGCAAGACTATGCTGTATCTACTCTGAACAGTTTCAGTTTTAAAAAAACAAAACAAACAAAACGTGATATCATACAACAATGTTAGACACTTTCCCTTAAAAAAGTCTTTGGCAGAGGAAAATAAACCACAACAATAAAAAAAATAAAATAAAATCACTGTTTGTAAGGTTTTGTGGAAACAAAAAAAGGAGACAGGAATGAGAAAGTCACCACAGAATTGGCCCGTGGATGGAAAAATGGCACAGAGGTGCAAAAAGTAAGATATTTCTGACACCAGAGGGGTCATGGTGGTACATGCTTATTCCACAGGACTGCACTGCACGACGTGATCAAACCATAGGAAAATATTTTTATCATGCTCAGAATGCAAACGATGTTGAACTTCCTCAAAATAAATCCTGGCAAAGCATGCAGAGAATGCTGCAAGCATTAACCAGCGACAGAAGCCAGATAAACAAGTCCTTTGACCCCACAAGTGTGTAAGCTGTTCTTAAGAAATGTGCTACTTTATCTCATCACAGGTATGTGGCATGGATGAGTATTTACAAAAAGGTGGAGATGTCATGATTAACCTTTGTTTTGTAAAAGGAAGTGAAAAAGAAGAGTTTTTCCAGATGGACAGGTCACCTGAAAAATGTAAATATGTACTTTTCCTCTTACCTGTCATGCAATTTATCAATCTAGTTTGCTTTGGTGTGAGTTGCCAAGTGCTGGAGATAAAAGCCAGAGAGATGTCTCCATTCTCTCCAATATAATGAAACTAGATGGCACTCTGCTTGTGGTGCTCTGGCACCAAAAAAATAAATTTAGAAACTCAACAGCAATGTCTCTTTCCAGAAATAACAACGCGGTAACTCAAGATAATCTACAAACCCTGTTGGGCGCAGTTTTATGTAGGAACTATATTCTGTCTACGAAACTAAACCCACCAACCATATCACAGAATGGATGGAAGCGTGCATCTACTCATGAATGAGAGGCTCGTGCTATCGTAAACATAAAGAGCATCTTCCTTTGCTGAGCTGTAAAGTTGGCCTGGTGGTGCTAGATGAGCTAGAGGTAAATGCATGTGTCTCTCTGCACAGTGATACAGTTGGCAAGAGTAGTTTTGGTATAAAGAAAATAGTTCCGACATGAAATTGCTCACAACAAAGTCTGTGGATTATCTTGAGTAATCAGGTTGTAATTTCTGGAAAGAGACATTGCTGTTGAGTTTTTCAGATTTGGGGGTATATATATTTTTGGGGGGCTTTGAGCAGCACAAGCCGAGTGCCATCTGGTTCAATAATATTGGAGAGAAGGCAGACATCTCTATAGCAGACACCTCCAACACTCTGCAACTCCTACCAAAATAAATCTAGATTGATAAATTGTACAACAGGTAAGAATTTTTTTTCTTTCTTTTTTTTTTTAGGAGGAAGTGTCACTTTAAGGGTGAGAAGTAAATCCAGTTCTACACACTCCCTCACTTCTTCCTCCTCTGGTTTGTTTGCTGCACATTGCCTTCTGAACTTAGCAGGTTCACATCCTCATATAGTAAACAACAAATGACTGCAATGAATACAATTAAATGGTACAACATAACTAGAATTCCCAAAGATATAAGCTGGTAAAATCTCTTTCAGTGGTGTGTTTGAATGCCAATAGTCATAGCAATGTAAGGCCGTTCCAAAGGGAAAATGAAAGCAAAATGTCTTTTATGAGTTCCAAAGACTTCCTGCCATAAATTCAAAGTAATGCTTTAAGATTAAAATGACAATCATTAACAGAAATGCAGACATAAGCTGCACCCAAGAATGCATTGCACTGGTCCTCTGGGGAAATAGACATAAATAAAAAGACAGAAATGAAACAGACAATAGATAGATAGACAACTCGACAAGACAAGAACAATGTAAAAACTAACTTAATGAAAAATGTAAAAAATTATAATACTGTAGATGGGAAAAGTGCACAGTTTCTTTTTTTTCCTTTACATAATGTATCATAATATTATTTAACTCTGTCTCTCAGTATTCTTTAACACATGCACTCACTTGCTCTTCTGTCCAATCACTCTCTCATTCACTCAGGTCACAAAGTATCTTACAAAGCAGGCAAGGGTCTCTTCTCCACGAGCCCTTCAGTAATTTTGTCACAGTTTTACTTTAAATTTCCCTTCCTGACCCCTCGTTATACACAGTAAACTACCCTGCCCAGCTCTACTGTAGCTTGTCAGTTGCTCTTTTTCTTTACGTAATGGAACAAATACCATTTTTTCACCTCATGCCACAGCACATAGTTTAAAGATTACCCATATAACTTCTAAATATGCATATTTACATCTCTGATTAAGAAGAGATGGGTAAGTTGGATGTCACACAGATGGTCTGGATAGATATAAAGTGTAAGGGGGATTAATGCAGCGAAAGTCTTCAGAGGTAAGAGCTGTTAGGCAACAGTAAACCCACAACCTCAATCAAGAGGTTATACCATGTTATGATATGTTAGGGGTTATCCCTGTTAGCGAAACACCAAAAAGCAGATGTCATTGTAACTGTGTGTGTCATGTAGCTAGCATAGCGTGGGTGGTGCCGAGTAATGGCAAGCAGAAACATAGTGGTGATGCAGAAACATGGAGGTGGTGACTGTATTGTCAGTAGAGTTAAAAAGGTCCATCAGGGGATTCCCCATGACACAACACGCCCCCGTCACACGCAAGTGGTATGCTCCTCTCTCCTCAGACAGCCTCAAGAAGTTGCTCATAAGCCTAGATCTACGTAAGTAACAGACTCTAGATCAGTGTCTAGGGGCAACTTCGTCTACATGACCATTTTAGGTTCCTGTTCAGGAGGAATATACAGTATACATAGTTTATATATATAAATAGAGAGGGAGTATGAGCTTTGCCCCTGAATACAGAATTGACCACTAGCACTCGTCTATGGTGAGGCAGATGAATTCCTGTATGCACTTCCTATACTGCTGTTCAGTGGGGCTGCTGCTGGGGTATTGACCTGGTTGACCCAAGGGAGCCTCCGCCTCTCGCATCTCTTCGTTCATCCGCGCTAGACGTAATCTGGAGGAGGGAAGAAGGAGACAGAGGCAGAGGGTGACAAGTGATAAACGAGAGGGGACACACAGGGAAGCAGAAATGAGAAATGGAATAGTAAGAGGACAAAAGGTGGGTGAGAAAAGTAAAGGGAGTGAAAGGATTGAGATGTAGACGGAAATGTAGTGAGGTGGTAAAGAGTGGCGAAGGAGATAGATCACAGTGGAGAGAAGAGGACGAGAGAAGGGAGGAAGAGAGAGGTAGACAGTGTAAAAACAACAATGAGGGATACATTTTAGACAATAAACAAATATAATTCAATCCTATGAAACAATGTTAAGATAATAAAATGAGAAGTTTTTTTTCTTGAATTTGGAAATAATTGTTTGGAAACAATAATAAGCTTTTTCTACCACATTTCAGTTCAAAGCTCCAGGAAAAGCTAATAAGGAGATTTTGAGTGAGGATGATGTTGTGCGTTAAGTCATTTTTATTACATTGCAAGCAGTCTAATCCTTTAGTTTTTGTCAATTATAATCTCTATACATAGATTTCTTTATAGGTTTTCAAAATCTGTACGCACTGGGGCAAGAATTTAGTATCGCAGGCCTTCTGGTTTCCGTTGTACTTGTTGTTGAGTGGTACTGACCAATCACGTTTGAGCAGGATTTTGTTGCCTAAATGTAAACAAACAGTCTGTGTAGAAAGCAAAAGACGTGGAATGCATTGACTGAAATGCAATGCAAATACTTGTTTTAGTCAAAATTTTGTCTGAATCAAATCTGGCGTCTCATGGTCCTTATTAAACTGTAAACAATGACCGGCACACAGACAAGGCAGTCTTCGCCCAGATATCCGCTGGCTATACGAGAACCCCTGAAACACTGGCCATTACCCCTAGAGGCTTTATCTTTGTCAGACTAATGGCTGATGGGTTCTAAGATTGTTTTATTACTAACATGGGATGTTAATTTTAATACTAAAAAAAAACTGATTATAAAATGTCTAATTTTAAAACAAAGGATTAAAGACACTTGGCCCCAATTTACTAAATAACATTTAATTGACTACTTTTCATTAGTCAACAAGTATTTTTTAACCAACAATTCTCAAACACGAACGGTTTACGATGTTTAATGTCTATGAGAAAGTTGCCTAAAAAATATATTTGGTCTAAGAAGAATTTAGGTCACTCACAGGGTGACAATGTCTGCGTTGGCAGCTTGGACAGCGATGCTCAGGGGGTCGTGACCTTGCTCATCCACCTCCGTCTGCGATGCTCCTCTCTTCAGGAACAGACACACTTGACTGTACAAAACAAGATGCAGAGAGAAAGGAGGTGAATTATGAAAGATCTTACTGTATGTAATGGGAGAGTACCATGGAACAGATAGCAGAAAGATCAGGAGAGCAGATAAACTGTGATGTATTTCACTGATGTATTTACACATCAGTGGAGTGGAGTTTAAGTACCTCAGGGTCTTGTCCACGAGAGAGGGAAGGATTGAGCGGGAGATCGACAGGCGGATCGGTGCAGCATCTGCAGTAATGCGGACTCTGCACCGATCTGTCGTGGTGAAGAGGGAGCTGAGCCAAAAGGCAAAGCTCTCGATTTACCGGTCGATCTTCGTTCCTACCCTTACCTATGGTCACAAGCTTTAGGTAGTGACCGAAAGAACAAGATCGCGGGTACAAGAGGCTGAAATGAGTTTCCTCTGTAGGGTGGCTGGGCTCTCCCTTAGGAATAGGGTGAGAAGCTCAGTCATCCGGGAGGAGCTCGGAGTAAAACTGCTGCTCCTCCGCGTTGAGAAGAATCAGATGAGGTGGCATGGGCATCTAATAAGGATGCCTCCCGGACGCATCCCTGGTGAGGTGTTCAGGGCACGTCCCACCGGTAAGAGACCCCGCGGAAGACCCAGGACAAGCTGGAGAGACTATGTCTCTCAGCTGGCCTGGGAACGCCTTGGGATCCCCCGGGAAGAGCTGGACGAAGTGGCCTGGGAGAGGGAAGTCTTCCCTGCTTAGGCTGCTGCCCCTACGACCCGACCCCAGATAAGTGGTAGAAAATGGATGGATGGATGGATGGATGGTATTTACACAAGGGTGACTGAATCTTTTTCCCATATCCATGTCTTTCCACTCCAAACTTCAGCTTCCAATTATAAGCCAAAAAAGACCACAGTGTATGACGTGAAAAAATTGTCCGTAAGAAGTTTTAGTTAGTGAATTGTTAGCTTATACACCTGAGTGATTTTGTTGCATTTCATTTTCACTACATTCAGGCTGGAACATGTACCAGGAGTCACAAAGAAGCACAAGTAAAAGCAAACCACTTGCAACAACTTCCTCTTGCTTTGCAGACGTTTCTTACCCAGTGTGTCCCAGGTAGGTGGCGTGGTGCAGCGGGCCTCTTCCTCTCATGTCTCTCTGGTTCACATCGGCTCCGTTCTGTAGCAGGAACTCACATGCTATCAGAGAGCCCTGATAGAGAGACAGAGAGTATTGATTGCGTCATTTTATATGCTCTGAGAAGTCTTCTTATTAGTATTTTAACACTACCGAAGCCAGTTTTGTTAGTGCCTGGTGGTTTGTTTAGAATTTAAACAGTTTCGTTTTCCCCACCTCAAAACAAGGAAGAGTCATGCGATTAAAAGCTGTAGACATTATGTTCAGAGGGGAGATTTTCCCTTGTTTTTAATTGTTTATGGCACTGGGAGTTTATGGATGTGTTTATGCGTAGTTAAAATCTGTGGACAGCAACTTCAGCAGATTATTTTTTTAAATTTTTAACCCTGACAGTCTATATAATTATGTAATATCATCAAAACTGCAGTTGAATCATATAAAAGGTGCAATAAATCTATCTAAACTCTGTATTTGTTTACACCCTCACTTCCAGCTAGATCTAACTGATAACCATCTGAACAAAGTTTCTCACCCCGATCACAGCCTGAATGAGTGGCGTCTTCCCTTCCTCCTCCTCACTTGCAGCATGTATGTCTGCACCGTGTGCCAACGCCTCTGCCATGAGTGGCAGGTTGTGTAAACGGGAGGATCGATGGAGGAGCGCCCCGGGGTGTAACTCCCTGGGGTCTTCAGGGTCGGAGGGCACTTCCTGTTCGATCTCCACCTCACCACTGGAGGACTCCTCTGACTCCTCCTCTGAGGGAGGAAAGGTAACAAGATAATTTAGGGGATGACACCAGTGTTCTTTATGTTAACTCTTCAGGCTGCTCCTGTCCTTTGCACAACTACTGTCAATACACAGTGCCAGTTTTAAACAATGTCAAAAACAAATTGTTAAATTTTGACAATTCATAACAACAACAGGTTTTTAGTAACTGCTTTAATTCATCCTATTGTACCAAAGTAAGTGCTCATCTGTGCACACTTTGAAAGATGTCTCAGTGGACCAGGAAATGTTTAAAAACTGAATGAATCTTTCAGATTGACTGGGCAGGAAATGGATAGGAATCACACCCACATATTCTTTAAAGGTATATTCAATTACTAAACCAGTGTTGCGATGAATTTCTGAAGAAAACTTTATTTTTCTTGCATGCCTCAAAGGTGAATAAATAATATGAAAATGAAGAAACTTCTTGATAAATCTGAGTCATAGGGTGACTGTGTTCTTTTTGGGAATTACTGAGCACGCACCTGGATAAATGATACCTGGATAATACTGTATGCAATGTGTGACAGTTGGTAAACAGATGTCTTAATGGTTTTGCTGTTGTTAAACACAGTCACCAATGACTTCAATTTATTATGAATTTTCCTTGTTTTTGGATTCTTCATTCACCGGAGGCATGTGAAAAATACAGTTTTGACATTACAATATGCATATTCAAAACAAAATACATCACATGTACAAAATACAATGCAAGTAAACAAAAGTAAATGTAATAGATCTTTTTTCAAAGCAGATATTTTGACATACCACAGTAGGAAAAGCATAGGTGTATTTAATGAGTAATGCTGCATTCCTCGTGGGTGAGGCTGTGGTTTGTGCACGCTGGCTCACTGAAATAGGTTATTGGGACACTTGGAAATTAGTCAGCGTTATTGTTATCAATTTCACCTGTGCTTTTTCTACTATGACAAGACAACATTTCTGGTGTGAAAAAGCTCCATCACCTGAGTACTACATTGCACAGTGATAGCTGGAAACGTTTAATTGACACCGGTGTTCTGTTTTACCACAAAAACTCCTTGATATTCTCAACAATATGATATTGTTTCATCAACACACACCTTCTTCTGTGACACTGTCCACCACCGAGCCAAAAACTAGGATGTCTGTGCTGCCATCAGTACTTCCTCCTAGGCCGCTGTCGCTGCTAAGACCTGCAGGGCCAAGCATCGCCAAGCCACGGACACGTTAATCATTACACAGCACATACTTTCATTACTACTCAAACACTCACTTCCATCACTGGTAGGACTGCACACTACATGGAAAACATGTCAGAAATGTGTGAGTTCTCTCTGTCACAGTGAGGAACTTTTACCTGCACTTTACTGTAAATCTATGATAATCTTGCAAGTACATTGTGCATGTATGTACTGACAGTTTGATGGACTTACTGCGAGGACCAGAGCCAGTGTCAAAGTAGGAAAACAATGAGTCCAGCTCATCTGGACAGAACAGGGAGTCCCGGCGAAACTTTGCTGCAGCTGCTGCCAAAAGACAAAACATCACAACAAGATTTCAGTCTTGGCTTAAGAGGTTTACACATATCTTGTAGCTCTTGATTTCATGAGTCTTTCGCTCTGCGGAAAAGTCAGTGCTCTGCACTGACCTGCTGAGAGGTTTGCGGGTGAAGCGCTGCCCGGCTCGTAGCGGTGGTATTTCCTGCGGGCCTTGTTGGGGGCCCGAACAGAGCTGTTGTGTCGCTGGCACTTTTTCACCGTCCAGGGCCGGGATTTTCTTTCACCCTCTACCAATGCCTCGCTCCCACTCATCTTCTTAAGGAAGCGCTTCTCCACATACTTCGACTTGATCCAGGCTTCTTTCTCCTGTCTGGAGGTACATGATCACAAACTGACAATTTTAAATATTTGGAGACATGACATAAACAAATAACTGGGTGTAACCTGGATTGACTCATGCGGTTAAATAAGATGGTGGAAACTGAAAGATGGATTCAGACTCTGTATAGATGAGATTTTTTAACCTGTTTTTGTGATTTCAGTCGCCAAAAGTATTTGCCAATTGAAGGAACACATTTGCCAATTTTCAACCAGGTATGTCTCCATGGTGGGGGGACTTCCTGCCCAGGCTGTGAGCACAAATCTGCCATGTCATTTTGTGTTATCAATGACATGTTTCCCATGGCAGACAGATGGGGAGTTCTGAGGTGCTGCCAGCTGCGCTGAGGCACAGACCTGGTTGAAAATCAGCGGAGTATCCTTTACCCCTTTGAAACCTGAGCAAATTAGTTTATTTCCTTAAAAAAATGGGGAGAAGGCAACATCAACTTAACAAGGCATGGCACAAATAGCAAAAAATTAGTAAAATAAATAAACAAATAAATAATAATAATACTTATAATAATAATAGTAATACTAATACTTATACTACTACTAATAATAATAATGCATTAAAAATTACTTAAAAATAAGCAGAGCAGAGCAGAAGACTGACCTTGAACTGGATGGTCCAGGTTTTTTCGCTCCCAGCTCCTCACAGGCTCCCTCATAAATATGGTTGATCACAGTGTTCCCCAATTCACACATCAGCTAAACATTAGAGACAGACAGAGCAACATTTTTTATAAAACACTGAAATTGTTTTAGTAATGCATTAAAGGAATAACAAATGCAGCTCTGATGGGAGATAAAAGCACAGAACAGAGAGGAGAAGCTGTAGGCAAATGTGTCAGAGAAACGCACCTTGAGCAATTCTGGCTCCCATGAGTCTAAAGTCAGTGAACGCACTTTAGAGCAATGGACGCCTAAACTCCTGAAAGAAAACAAAGAGAAAAATAGAGTCTATGAAGAAAGTGAAGTGTAAAGAGAGTTTATATCTGACCACAAGATTATAGCACAATTTAACTCTTGCCCCCTTTATCAAAACTGCCTGAGGTAGCAAACTTTTTCTGTGTCTCTACACTGGTGACTTTAAGTTTGTACTGTTTCACACACCCATGTTTTTAACTGCATCTAGTATCTTTCCTATTCACAACAGAGCTTTGATTGATGACTTGATGTAATGTCACATAAGGATGCTGTGACGAGTGTGGATGTTTTGAGCTGGCTAATTTCCAGCATCACTCTTGTTGAAGGTTATTTCAGCCTCCTTTGTACTGTTAAGTTCAGTTACCTGTGAATACCCGAGCACTCGATGCAAAGCAGCACTCCCAGATTGATGGAGGCCCAGCAGGGAGCTGCTTGGCCACAATCACAGCACAACTCATTGCCTGGTAGGCTCTGTACCCTCTGGAGGAGGCTTTCCCCGCCTCCTCGAACTCCCTTATCAGCCCTCTCCCCCCTCTCTCTGGGCTCACTGGCAGAGTCAATGCTGCTGGTGGAGGGCGAGGCTGTCCGGTCCAAACGCTGCAGAGACCCGAGAACAATTTTCAATATGAAGAACAGTCATTTGTGTGACGTCATGTGAACTTTGCTGTATGTGTATACATGCTTGCATACATACCTCAATGTAATAATTGTCGGCGATATCTTTGTAAGCTGAGGCGATGCTTGCCTGGACTGCCTGGATCCAAGCCTGTCGCAGCTTCTCAGACTCGGCCTGCAGCATACAGCTCCTGCAGGTTTGTAGAGGCCAGTTATATCATACATGCCCACCACTGTGATGCTTTAAAGCTGCATATTATGTGGCTGACTGTCAATGATGTAACAACTAATTAGCACAGTAAAAAAATCTAAGAAGGTAACATAACAGCAAATATTTTTAGAGAGGTTTAGTTTGGATAAAACTTTATCCTGTTGGGACAAAAACACACACTCACTTAGTGGGTGAAACCACCTCGAAGCAGAACCTCCTCTCATTATCTTCACACGGTTTGACAGAGCACAGCCTTAGATCCTCCACCACAACTGTCAAGGAGTCCTGTCATTGGTAGAGAGCAGCGTCACAATAACATTTCACTATTCAGCCTTCAAGCTATAAAATCGGGTCAGTGCACAGGCCACTTCTTCTTCACTAATATGGAAATTACTCAGAAATACGCCAATAAATCTAAACTGCCAAACACTGCTTTAATGTAGGTTAGATTCAGTGTTGAAATTAGAATTACTGCCTTGCGGGTGTATGCCTCCGCAAACCAGTCAAGTAGCTGTCACAGTTTACATCTGTGTCTGTGCAGACTCACGTTATAGCCATTACAATTCTTCAAATTCTGCTGCAAAGAAGCTCAATTTTCTAAAATGTGGATACTTCACACACATCTCCAACCCAGCAGCACAGAAGACCTACACAATCAGCACAGTTTCAAAGTGGACACCCAAAATTAGCGTCACCGATTCGGTATCTGACCAAATGTCACCTGGTCTCTTCCTGAGACATCATGTTGATATTGTCTGAAAGAGTGTTTCTGCTGGACTTTATGATGTCACAGTGAAGCTGACCTCTAACCTTTTGGATATGAAATGTAATCGCTTCATCATCTTATTCCCTCAGACATTTGTGTGAAATTTTGTCATAATTGCATATGGATTCATGTGTTATGGCCAAAAACATGTTTTGTGAGGTCACAGTGATCTTTGACCACCAAAATCTAATCATCATTGAGTCCAAATGGACATTTTTGCCAAATTAAAAGACATTTCTTCAAGGTGTTCTTGACATATTGCATTCATGAAAATGAGATGAATGCAAGGTCACAATGAGCTTGTACTTTGACCGTGAAAATCTGATCAGTTTATCATTGAGTCCAAAAGGATGTTTTTGCCAAATTTTAGGAAATCCAAACTCATTCATCAGATATTGTGTTCATGTGAATGGGACTGACCAACACCCCCAAAACAACATCCCCTGCCAAACGCATAAAAAAAAGTTGAATTTAAATGTACAAAATGAAACTGTACCTTGAGTTTCTTTTGATAGACCAGCTGGCTGTTTTGTATAGAAAACCACCGCCTAGAGGAGGGGAGAAGGTACGGGGTTAGACAGTTCCTATGAGAGGCACATAATCAATCAAATGTCTGCGTGCAGAAATTGGCCGTGCAAAGGAGAAAAGACTGTAGTGATTGACAGATCTATAGGTGAGAATCGATTGACTTGGAGGGCATTCTACTTTCTTAACCAAACCACTTTTTCATCCAACAAAAAAAAAAATAAGGGAGTCCAAAGTTTATGTAATTAATCATGGCTCTTGTCATGTGGGCCCTGATCATTTGATGACGAATACTATACGACGAATGCTTTTCTTTTTTTTTTTTACCTTTTCTGTACAATACATGTGTTTTTATGGATATGTTACCCTACATTAGCAGTTTTGCATGTGCATTGATTCTCTCACTAACTTCAACTAGATTCTTATTGTTAAGTTTACTCTCTGTTATGCTCCCCCTCTTCACTACTCTTTTACCTGTTCCAGGTCTTGAATGCGTTGCTGGCCCTCTTGAAGAGGTAGCCCTCCATGACCACACCATTGGGTGCATCCACATTGAATTCCAGTTTGGGGTCATCATATGAAAAGTCCTATTGGGAAAAAAACATTGTTGCACAAGATAAATGTTAGTGTTTGGCTTTCTTTATTCTGCATGATTTCATTTTGTGTAATGAACTTCCTAAAACTGCATAGGCCAAGTTTTCATGAGTTGCACCTGCCCTGCAAAAACAGCACTACTGTCATCATCAAAAACAACAGATGTCATCCTTTCAATTCTATAAACTATAGCTAGTTTAATGATGGCTTTTCCCCCCTCCTTTTTTGTCTTAATAATATGCTTAAATGAATATTGAAAGAGTTAGTGTTGGCTGTAATCATTTGCAAAGAGTGATGAGGTACAAAATCCACAGTCCTCGTTCTGTGTAAAAATGCAGGTTAAAGTCCAGCCAAAGTGAATACAGGGCTGAATGCACTGCATAAATACTAGGTCTGTTATACTGTGAAGCAATACATATAAACATACACCTAATCAGAACAAGAGATAAATGAGATAGGGCCTTATCAGCCCCACATACAGTAGCTGTGTGAACACACTGCTACTGCTCAACAAGTCCTCTGCTGCCTTTTCTTTCTGGCAAAAATGTCTATCCTCCTCACCACCTGTTCATTAGGTAACCTTTAAAGAAAATGTCAAATTGGTACCTCTGTACCTGTCAGCTAAGTGATTCTCTACTTTCTGATCTGTTTTGTCCACACAGAGTTGGATTTCCCTTTAAAGCCAGATGCCACCTGCTCAGTGAAGTGAAAAACAAGGATAGAGATTTAAATGAGAGCTGAGGTTAGGTTTCACTATTGTTAAGGAGGCCTTTGGTTTGGGGCAAGGTAATACTGAGCATATGGCAAGCTGTGCACACAGGCAGACTACACACACACACACACACACACACACACACACACCCATGCTCTATGTTGTATATCCTTTCTTTATAAGATTATTGAATAATTCTGTGTTCTCTTTTGAGAAAAAAACACTGAACGTATGATTGCACATTGATGTCATCATGCTCTTTCAACACCCTTTTGACATGGTTAAAAGTATTGAGATCTTTTCATAGATCATCCAAGAGGCCCAAACAATCACAATTAGCTTTTTTCCACTCAATATTGCTATAAATGTAAATTGATCATTTTTAGTAGATTAATGTAAATGGCCCAGAATCATAAAGACATAGACAACATGTGACACTGGTATGCCAGAATGTCACTTGCATGTATTTTAAGCAACATCTTGTATCATTTTTCCAGGTTTGTGACAAATAACTCAGGCTATAATTTGATGTGACTCAACAGTCCTGCCACTTGCTGAGGGTGAGAGCTCAGAGGTGTTTCCTCCAAAGTTTTTAAACAGATTCAAAAGGACCATATGCAAATACAATGATAAACACATGCATCAAAGCCCCAAAGCTTGCCAATACTTACTGATAAAGACCAATATAGAAAGAAAGTTAAATTCATCAGCGTTGAGAAAAAGGAGACAAACTGACTGAGAAGATTTTGTCTTTGTTAAGTCCATCTGGAGTGTGGTTAAACAAAGCAATGATAACAAAAGTATTCATGAAAACTGACTCCAGGCTAAAGAAAACTAAGACAAAACGAAAGAAATAACATTCCTCACCAGAGTATAGTCCAGCCTGCCAAATATCTTCATCTTAACCACACTGACATCCAACAGCATCTTTACCTCAATGTACACATTAAAAAAACGTAATAATAAATAAATAAATAATGCAAAGATGTTTATCAGAGACAATTGTCCATCTCCAAAATATGAACCAGGTTATTAAATTGGAGCAGCGGACGAAACATACGCGCGCATCCCACGCGAGTTCAGATGTGAGACTGTCAGCCAACAGCAGCGCGCTCGTGCCGTTCCTTCACTGTGCGCCACCTGCAGACTACCCCCGGCCGCGTGAATGTGGCGCGAGCGCTCATTATCATACAGCTGTCACGGAGTCCTCGTGCCCCGCTGACCCCGTCGCGGCTGCCCGAGATCAAACATTTCATTTTTACGGCCGGGGCCCGAGTGAGCGGCCGTGCGGTGCCTCCTCCCTACCCTACACGATTTAAGGGCTCCCCTCGAGCTATTCTGAAACCCTGGGTTACATCCACAGTTTCTGGGGAGTCGGCTTTCCATCTGTCTGCGGCTCTGGACACTGTTCCTGCTTAATCAAGCTGACATTATTGCTCCCCAAACACCAGCCCGGAGCCCCCTCTTCCCACCTTAAATCAGACAGGGCTGTGGAGGATCGCAGCACACAAGTGTCCGCCGGCACAGGAGGCTGCAACAAGGCCCGAATCCAAACTATGGACCCAAAAAAATATTGATGTTGCAGAATTTAGCATTCGTTGATATGTCAGAATATGTCTAAGATGTCTAAGACCCTGACAGAGATGTTAATTCAACTATGGTATTTTTCTATTGTTGTATGTAAACAATAGACACATGTTTTAATAAACACATGTTTTATGTGCAATTTATTTGGATTTTTAACTTCATTCTACAATTTGACAGGAAATGTGGGAGGAGAACAAGAAAAAGGGCTATAACAAAGGTCCCAAGCTTAAATTGAACTGAAGAGATTGTGATGGTATGTTAGGACCACTAGACCACCAGGCCCCTTGCTTTTTAAGCCCCGATTCTGTACTGTGTAGGCTATAAGCCTGAACACATCTTCAGCATGTGCACATGTACACTATAATCTGTTTACTGTGAATATTAAGGTTATAGTCTAGTTATCATTTGAACTGACAGTGTTAAAATATAGTCTGCATTAATCCACATTTATCTATACAATGTTTCCTCTCTTTTTCTTACAGCGCTTGAATAGTTTTCTCTCTGTTTTTCGCTCCCTGTCTCTGTTTACCTCTCTCTGATTTGAAAAGTTGTACAGCCAAATGCTGTTACAATGGAGGAGGAGAGAGCTGAGGCGACAATCCCCCTGGGAGCCACAATGAAGTCCTGCACACATAAAAGACTGCTGTGAAAGAATAGAGAGAGGAGAAAGAGGGAGAATGTGAAGGGGAGGGGGTGGTCGAGGCGGATTTACCAAAAAACAGTGAAAGTAAAGAGCAACACAAAACGGAGAGAAAGTAAAGATTGTGAGATGGGATGCTTAAAATAATTTCTGACCTCTGAAAGAACTTCGATTTGGCTTAATGTTGGTGAGAATGTCATGGATGTCAACATGTCACTGATTTTAAATTTATATTTTAAGTGTTTACATATCCTCCAGCTGAAAAATAAGTTGCCCAATGTGACTTCAAATTTAGTCCAAACTACATTCATAATGAAGCTGGATCTTATTATTATCTGACTGCTGCAGTTACTTAATGGTCCATTAATAAAGGATGTGTACCATCTATAATTCACAAACTCCGCTGTCTCGTGGCTTTGCTTCCTGCACCACTGCATTTGCATACTACAGGGGCAGTTTTAAAAAAAGAAGGGGAGAAAATCTGAAAAGGATCATGGCAACATTTTTTCTTGAATCATCTGATGATTTATTTCTCCTTCTCTTTCTGCCTTCAGGGTTTTTAGCATTTTTGTTTTTGGTTTTTCCACCAAATGCAATTACAAAGTAAGATGGTGGGAGACATAAAAAATATTGTTCTGTCTGACTTGCTGATGCATTATCACTGATTGGTTTTGACAATCGTCTAACCAAGATCTGTGCGCCTGGTTTCACATGAAGCTGATGAGTCTGTTGAGAATATTTTTTTCTCACAGGTCTAGTGTTTCGACAGTGAAATTTGAAATGTCGAAAGATGAAGTTGTGATATTGTGACAAACATTTGCAAAATGTATCATAAATGGCAGTGAAGGGAGCTTCAGTGATTTTTATGGGATAAAGAGTTTTTGATTCCTAAATTAAAACCACTAAGTTTGTTTAAGACACACAAAACTTACTGTTAATCATGTAGTTTTCGAAAACACAAAAAACTGAAAAGGAATTCTTTACATCAAGGACACTTACTTTATAATTCAAAGGGACTGGATCTTAAATGGATGTCCCTGTTTTTGTTTTTATCTTTCTTCTGTCTTTATCTGTCCTCTGCTCTTTGTCTATTATTCAAAAAGCTACAGCGCGTCATAATACCATCTGTTAAATGTGGTTGGAGCTGCCAGTGAACACAGGAGGAAGTGGGTTGAGGTTGGCATTGTGCATCGGAGCCAGCTGTGCTCACTACTGCTTCTGCATACTTATACTTGTATACTGGTTGATACAATGATTTGTATTTGACCACTCCAGATATAACATGATAGAATCTAGGGCATTACAATAAGTTTGAAATATTTCAATATCTATATAGTACTATAAGTGCTATTTACCTCAAGAAATGAAATATCTGAAATGTCACCATAAACCATCTCCACACAAAAGCTTAAATGACCATGGTTACTTACTAAAAAACAAAACAAAAACAAATTCCCAATACCTGGTATTTAGCCCTGATGCTTAAGGGGTATGCAATGCAAAACAGAAACACTGCATGCCACAGTGAGACAAAATGTTTTGTTGATTTGCACTGATAAAGACTGGGTGAGAAAGACTGATGCGGGTGAGTGTCTTGGATAGACAGAAGGGGATTTCAAAGTTGAGACATAAAGAAGAGGAGATAAAAAAATAACCCATCTTCACAACAACTTCTGCAATTTTAAATACTAAAAAAATCTATAATTGAATCAATTTCAAAAAGAACAAAACAAGATAATAATGGAAAGCGTTGGCTGAGCAGACAAAAGACGTCACAGCTTTGAAACTATTTTGAGCTTCTACTTTGACAATTATATCTTCTTAACAGGCTTGCCGACATGTTGACAAATCCTTGGGGTTAAATCTTCAGATAAGACAAATTGGAACAGAACAAAATAGCAGCAGGATATTTGGGAGAGCTGAATTCTTCAAAGCGAGGCAGAAGAGAGGGAGGGTGAGAAGCTGTGAATGTAAGCGTGTGTGTGTGTGTGCGTGTTTGCATGTGCCTTTATGAGAAACAAAGGAATGTGTGTTTGCCTCTATGCAAGTGAGGGATGGAGGAAAACAGAAAAATGAAGGAGAAGCTGAGAGATCTAGAACAAGAGAACAAAGACATCAAATGGGAGACAAAAATAAGCTTGCAGGGTTTGTAGCATTAAAGTTCCTTAGGTGAGTGTTGTAAGCAGGGTAGAGAAACATATGAGATGTCGGGGGAGCCAAGGGTCACAAAGTCACTACATGTGATGAAACACACAAACTTTAGTGGGGTCAAAAGACAGAAGTAAGGCTAGCCAATGGGAAAAAAGCCTCCCAAAAAACACCTGACCACCGGCACAAGCATGCTGATGCTGTCTTGCCCACAGGAACAAGAACACACGACCCAAAGATTTACACAGGAGATCAGTGGAAGCATGTGGACATGCTTTGTCTGCGATGCTTCCAGGCAAACACTGACATACACACCCCTCCTGCACACATCCACATTCAAGCTTAAAAAGATGAAGGGACTGGCATTCAAACACACACAGTCTGCACTATACAGCTCCAAACGGCCTATTGATTTTCACAACAAGAGCCGGCATGTGACCATAAAACCTCTCTCTATACATCCACCACTCAGTCTGCTCTACATTGCTAAATCACACACACGCACGCACGCACGCACGCATGCACGCACGCACGCACGCACGCACGCACGCACACACACACACACACACACACACACACACACACACACACACACACACACACACACTTGCTGGTCCACACTCTCCAAGGCACTGGAGTTTGATTTTAGAACGGCAGTATTCAAATGAATCGATCAAGAAATGAAAGGAGGTCTGAGGTAAGACATGCAAAACTGTATGTTACAAAACATTTAAAATGATTTAAAAATGTAAGACTTTGCGCTTTTTTTATGGCCTGTGTGGCTGATCTTTGTTTGTGATCTAGGTTGACAACTGAGCTAAGAGATACATTTAATGGACAACATCTGAAAATCGAATCCTCCTGAAAGAAATCCATAAAGAAGACAAAAATAAACATTGTATTTAGTACTACTTTAGTAAAATGTTGCCAGTGTCCTAATGAAAAATCCTGAAAATGGCATGATTTTTCTTTTCGTACACAATCATTGAAAATTAAATAAATAAATAAATAAATAAATAAATAAATAAATAAACACAATTGTGAAAAAAAAATTGGCAAAAGCCAGCCACTTGACCTGAGAAATTCTTAATTAGGAGCAAGAGAGCATACCCATGCAATGATAAAACTGGTGGTAAAACTTATTTAGGACATGAACTGTATATAAAGATGGACGACATGACAGCTCCCCCAACATGAGACTATTCAGTCTCGATTGTCCCCTGGTGTTTGACTGCAGTACAGGTCCTAATACCGGCCCATCAATGTTAGCATATGGTCACAGGCCAAACTAAAAACTCAAAGTACATGCCAACTAAATTTTTCCCAAAGACAGTTTTTGTCACCGAAGGTAGTTCTCATCATCCTGATGTTTGTTCAAGTGTTTATTTTTATGATAAGTTTAGTTTTAATGCATTATTAAATTATATAAAAGGGGGCCTTTCCACCATGATTGACAACCGCCACAGCCAATCTGTGTGCTTGCATTCAATGTAGCTGCTCACAATTGGTTGGATGGGTGTTTTGGTGGGAAATCCCCCACCTTGGACATCACCATTGCGCAGATGCAGGCTCTCAATGACATCACCCTTGCAAGATGGCAAAGCTCATATCCCGGATATCCCTCACTTCAGCATAGCGGAGGTAAGTGGGGGCGTGTCGTCCATCTTTATATAAAGTCTATGATTTCGGAAGAGACCATTTATTGGACAGTATTCAGAGGCCCAGTAATTTCTGTGGGCAGCACTGCTCCTGAAATATAACACAATATACACAACTCCACACTCACCTTTTTAAACCTCTGAAACTTGACAAGATTGTCATATTTAGATGTTTTGCAGTGATGTGCATAGCATGAAATGTCATGGACAAATCTCAGCTGTTGGAACCATCTTTGAATTGTGTTCATTAATATGTGTCTGTATTTGCAGTAGTATGTATTCACCTGAGCTGCACAGTAGATGGTATGTGGAGTGAGAAAGAAAAAAATAGGTGAAGCTTCAATCATAGAACAAGTTTGTTTACCACACGAGGCCTACAGTCTTTTAACCGTCACCTGTAGCGTGCCATTGTTCAAGCTGTTAATTTGCAAACAAGTCCTTCACGGATACAAGTGTGTGCAGATCAGCATCCAAGCTGTGGATGGGCCTGATGGTGCACGAATAAATTTATGTGAGAATGACTCACGTTATTTGCATGTTTGGGGATGTGAATTATTCCAACGACATGCTACACAAAGAGGTTGAGCCAGTTAGGCATAGCAGCCCCTCGTTGGCTTGTAGGTTTCTTATTTTTGTCAAGTCACTACACTAGTATTTAAGACAGAAGTGAAAAACATCAACTCACCTGCATCAGAGTCTGGAGGAAGAACATGGACCGGTGAGAACCGGGCGAGGAGAGAGAAAGAGAGATAAAAGGTGTTAAAACAAGATAACCATGACTTATTTTAAAATGTATGTTACTGTTCAAGTCAGTGTCCAGAAGGTGTTTTTTCATAAGTAGTGATTAGCTTGTCAGTTTAGACTTAACACACAAGGCCTCCCAGAAAATTGCTCTTCCTTTTTTGTTAGAGACTGAGTCATTTTTAGCTGGAACACCTCTCTGTGCACAACATACTTACACAACACTTTGTTCTGCAAGTATGAAATGAGGAAAAAAACATAAGGTCAATAAGCATCAATCAGCGCTACGCTTTCAGATTAAAGAGAAGGTGTTGCTGAAATGCCATTAGCTCGGGCAAAGAGCTGCATGCTGCGTCTGGCAGGATGCCTCCACTTGGCAACTAAATCGATCAGAGGGAAGGGCCAAGTCAGGCAGAAAAACAGCCATGACTTTGGCATCTCTTCAGGTAACAGATGGAAGAATTTTGTGCATCTGTGCATGAGCGTGACTGTTTAGCAGAGCGATGGTTTGAAAGAATTGTTTTTATTCGACCGAGGGACCCATAAAATAAATATATCAAACTAGTCTTTGTGGGTTTACTGACTTGAAACTCTTAATTTGGGCCTGAAGAAAAAACTGCATTCACTCATAAAGTTGTTCTAATTAAAGCTTTTGTACCTCTGTGAAGAAAACATAAATAAATAAACATGAGTTGAAGTCACAAAACAGATAAAAATAATTCAATGCTTCCACAGAACACTTTTTTTTAAAACAGTCATGACATTCGATTCTAACTTAAGACCAGTTTTTGTTTTTGTTGTAACAAGATCCATTTTAGATTCCAGAGAAACAGAGATGAGCAGTTTGAATATACTTCTTCCACTGAATTAGGAGGAACCTGTCACGCTCAGTGAGAGGAAAAAAATCTAGTTTGACAACATCTCTGGTAACTTATCTAACTTCCCCCGACAAGGATAAAACATACCAGGATACACTTACTCTTAGCATATGAGATTCCAAGAAGGTAATTATAATATTACATAAACCTTATGTTTGAGGGAAAAGAAACATAAGCAGTGGATATTAAAAATAAAAACCTGTAATTCAAGGTCAATAAAGTTTATATGTGCAAGCATTAATCACAGCGAGAGTCTTGGAAGGCTGTACATTCACCTGATTTTGAAAAAAGTAAATGCAGAAGAAAAACTTGTCGCAGCTGAACACATTCTTGTCTAAAGATTTCATAAACTAAATACTAGTTGCTCTCGGTTTTCATCAACATTGCAAAGTGCATAAAGTTTTAAAAGGATAGTTTGTCCCCAAATCAAAAACACATATTCATATGGGGCTATTTATCACTCTAGATTGCTTTGTGTGAGCTGCAGTGTTGAATATAATGAAGCTAGATGGCACTCAGCTTGTGGTGTTCAAAGCGCCCAAAAACTACAACTGAAAAACCTAACAGGAACATCTCTTTCCCCGAATCATGATCTGGTCATTAAAGATAATCCACAGACCTTGTTGTGAGTGGTTTCATGGAGGAACTTTCATGTCCTCGTCCATGATGATCTAGTTCCATTATGTCTGAGAGAAGGCTGACATCTTCACAGCTGATATCTTCAACACTCAACAACTAACACCAAAAAAATCTAGACTAATAAATAGCTCTACAGGTAAGAGGGAAAATATTTATTTCTGATTTTGGGGTGAACTGTCCCTTTAAGGCAGTGAGTGTGGGGAGTTAAAAGCTGTTGTCTCACTCTCTGCTGGATGAGGGCGTGTTTGTGCTCCAGCTCCCTCTTCTCCATGGCCGAGTCGATGACCAGCTGATCCAGCTGCACAGAGCAAACGACAGCAGAGTCAAAGAAACAGACAGACATACACACTAACACATCTACTTATCTCTTGCTGTAGACATTTAAACTGTTAATCACTGCAGTCACGGTGACGTTTTTTTTAGTGTATAATTACTTTATCGTAGTCAAGAAATACCAAATGTATTATATATTGTATATCTGTACATACAAGACAAAAATGTCTCTAAATGACCAGAAAGATGGGGAAAAGTCTCAGATGAACACATTTTTATTTTTCTATGACTAAACAAACCTCTATAAAAAATGTAGACTATAACTTAAACATGAAGTCATGATTCCTGCTGTAAGACATCTAATGCATTTCATGAAACAAAAATATGTTATTCTACTACCACATACAAGACTCCAACAGTTAAATAGACAATGCAAATGTCAATAAATACCAGACAGCACTGTTTGATCCAGCATGTGTACTATTTCCCAAATGTTCATAAGGGGATCCTGAGCAAATACAGTAACAAAAGTAGTAACACAGTGCAAAGGTACGTCCACTGTGCATGTATTTTCAGTTCATTGGATTCATCTTACCTGTGCAGCCAGCTTTTTCATATAGGGGTCAATCTCATCCAAGATGTTAAAGCCTTGCTGGAACAGAGTGTACTGGGCGCGCATGAAGGACAGCATCTGCAGGAGACACACAGAGACAGTGACGGTTGTAATTTAGCTGTAATGCTAATGTGTCTCATACCACAGTTGCATCACATGTACTTAACTGACACATACATACAAAACATATACAATAATGTTGAGATGTCAGTTAGAAGTTCGAGGCAATACAGCTGAGCCACTTACTGCATCAAGGATTTCAAACTTCTTCTTGGCCTGAAGCACATTAATCTGAAACAAAGAGGAAAAGGAAAATTTTGTTTTTTGGGTTGTCTTTATTATTTTATACGATTTATTCACTTTTTCAAAAACACAGTATTATATCAGTTTTTGTCTTTATGAGTTGAGCAGCTATTGAGTGTCAGCGCCACCTACTGGACAACACTGGTAATACATAATTTGGAGTTGGTGTGTGTCACCTGTAATACGTAGTCCAAAGCCAAGTGCCTGAAGGCTTTGCGGCTGAGTATGAGGGCCTGTGTGGCCTCTTCAGCCTCGTGCACTTTGTTCCTGGGTGCCTGGGCGTTCTTCACTTGGGCCAGCTCCATGTCCTCACGCACCCGGTCAAACTGCTTCTTGGTGTCCTTGAATTTACGCACATCCCTGACAGAGGTGCAGTAAAAACAGAGACAAGGAGTTTAATTTCTGTCCATGTCTATGCTAAATCACAAGATCACTGCAGGTCTTTTATTTCAAAATGCATGACGTGTTATTTGCTGGGCATTTTCGGGGGATTAAAAACAGTCCCTTATTGCCTTATGATGTACATTTTCATTACTAAACCAACCTTAACTCATTATGTTTGCACTTAAACATGTATTACGCCATCTTTATGACAGCAACAGGCAGATGCTTGACCAATTGTGATTACTCACTCTTTAATGAAGGTGTGAAGCTGCTGCTTGATGGACCTCTGAGCCTGATCAAACAATATCTGTGCAAAGACAAAGAAACAAAGGTGTACAACATGAGCATTAATATCATAATATGAGCTTCAGTCGGTGTTATGCAGTTGAAGAACTAGCTGTAAATATGATTGGATTAAGTCTGTAACTCTGTAGATGCTGCATCTCACCACAAGATGGCAACACAAACCTTTTTACATGATCACTGTAGCAGACTGTGCTACAGGCAAAGGAGAGAGGAAACAGAGATGAGGACATACACACATGTGCACTCACTCAGCTGCTGCTTCAACAGATTTTTAGCCTTAAAGGATCCCAGATTACTCTTCCTGTTAACTGTGAGATTTTCACCTCTCTTCCTTCCTCCCATCTCACACTCCTTCAGCTCTCCTCCTCTCCTTCCTCATGTTTTCTCTCACTATTTCTTGTGCACATTGAGCAAAGATGAGGATTTCTTTTCCATTTCAATATTTCTGACCACCCTCCAAATATAATGAACACTAGGCAGACCATCCATCTTTATTAAGCAAATATGTGTGTCTCACTGATTTGTGCATTTGCAGGGACGAGAATACCTCGGTGCATGCATCAATGCCCACACAAAACACACACACACACACACACACACACACACACACACACACACACACACACACACAAATGCTCTTAGACTGTGATTGTTTCATACCCACATACACAATCTGTATGTATACAACAATCACTGCCAACAGCCTGTGGATTAAACTTTCTATAGCAATCTCTACTAAATAAACATACACACTGAGGATTACAGGCTTAGTGTGTGTGTGTGTGTGTGTGTGTGTGTGTGTGTGTGTGTGTGTGTGTGTGTGTCTGTGTGTGTGTGCACGCGCCATATGACGCTCCTGCAAAGCCTGGTGACATCACAGGCTGTTACTCTACTGTTTTGCTTTCGTTCACAAATTTTCAAAAATGTACAATGTGGAAATATTTATAACTTGCCTGCGGCTCCTCTTTAAAAATATCTTTTAAATGGCTGCCTCAGTTTGGTTCATGGGGTTAGTTAGACATCAGACACTTAGCTCCTATATTCATGTCTGAACCCATAAAGTGCCCACTTCCTTTTCACAAATTCTCAAATTACAAACAAACAGTGCACTAAAATATGGCTCATAAGACATTTTAGGCAGAAACAGCCAATACAGTAACCGAATCTTGGTTCATGTTTAATCAGAACTGAATAGTTTTAGCATTTGATCTGAGTTTAAGAGAGGGAAAAAAGAGAGAAAGGGAGGGCTGAGTTTATTTTTTGCTCCACTTCTATACTTTTGTGCCCATAGTGGTGGGCATGTGAAAATGCAAAAGTACAATTTTTAGTTTGAGGAACAGCCCTAGAGCCAGCAAAAATCCAGATTTGAGCTTAATGTTGATCAGGGAGATCTGAGTGCTGGTAAGATGGAGGGAAGGTTACCACAGTTCATTACTCATACTACCCACATTTTTATAAAAGGTGAAAATCAGCAGTGTCCTTTTAACGGTTAAAAACGCATCAACCCCATAGTTATATCAGCATGGTTCCCCCTTTTTTCCTATCCTTGACTACTTATGTCTACCTCTGACCAAAATATCCCTCTGTTTGGTACTTTCCAGGGTGGTACAGCCTATCTGCCAGTTCAAAAGGAAACAATTAAATCCAATGAAAAAAATCTTAATCAGTTTCATCAGATTGACTTTGGCCCTACATGTACACTCATCCAAATGTTCAATCAAAACCTGCTCTGGATTATGGTGTCCAGAGTATGACCCAACTACCCAACAACCTACAGCATGTCTCCACTCAACTCCCCAGCACTCTCAGCTTTTCAGATCCTCAATGTCTTCTACTGTAGAAGTCCCATCAGTCATCTCTCCTGTATCTACTCTGCACCAAAGCTGCAGATATGCAAACCACTGTGCTGATTTTGCAGGAAAAATTCCACCACAGCAGAGAAAGCTACACCAAAGTTAAGTGAGTACATACCAACCTCACACTAATCCACCATGTTATCAACTCAGTCTGTTAAGATTAAGGGCAAGAATTATGTATGTATGAAAGTACACATATTTTCTTATCGTGTGATTTACTGGGAGATTCATTTTCCTGTTTGAATGGCTTCCTTTGTGTCTGGCGAGAGCAGAGATGGTGCAGAAACAGGCATCAGTGGGTGGTCGAACAAAGACAGATTTCCGTTCACTGTGTCTTTCCCTCCCCTCCCTCCAACCCTCCATTCATACTGTCTGCCAGACGAGCTATTAGTGTAATTCCTGGGTGTTAGAGAGGAGGAGCGGGACGCCTGTGGTGAAGGGTAAGTGAGTGGGGGAATGGATGGAGAGGTGGCGGAGGAGCAGAGGAATAGAAACAGGTGGTGATGAAAAAAAAACAACAGAGAAAGTAACTTATCAGCATGAACAAAAGCTGTTTAATGACAGCAGTAGTTAAACAGGCTTGACTTTAGTGGAATGAAAAAGCATCAGTAAAGTGTGGTTGCAAAAATGTAAAATATAGTGGAAATAACAGGGCAGTAAATAGAGAATCACCTTCTTTTTTTAAACAATTTTATTCCGTGTTGTGCTTTTTGGGTCGACTGATACGATAGCAACTATTAGTAGGTGATGAGATCAATAATTGATATCTGAAAACAATATGCATTTACAATAAAAATGAAAACCTTTCTCTCAATATTTGGAAGTTGGAATATACAAACTCCACCACAAAGCTTTGTTTAAATGCCTTTAGCAAATGGTTAATCAAAGCTGACACTTTCAACATCATATACAGCAAATTCCCTGCAACTTTTTTTTATAAAGTCAAGTAAAAAATTTAAATAAAAATTAATAAGTAAAAGCAGCTTCCTGAGGCTTTACAAAGTATGTAAGAGTTCCTTCTATACTGACACTTGCATTTTTAATTAATCAATTTCATTGGCAATCACTACAATAAAATGCTGATACAGAAAATCAGCAAAATGCCAAATAATAAAAATAATGAAAATCTGCCACGCAATAATCTGTTGAACCCTATTGTACATATTACTTCCTGGACTATTTAACCAATGGGTATGTCTTTACCTGAAGAGCAGTGTTTAAATGCCCTTTGACTACTTCAGTGAAGCTAATTTGTGTTGTGCAATAGAATACTGTATATCTGTCTGGTCATATATATGTAATCTGCCAAAAAACCCTACAAAATAAACACTGAAAGAAATTACACAACATTTTGCACAGAACAGTAAAACTGTTTTTGCTATTTTCAAAACTAATGCAGTTTTCATTTTCATGGCTAGCGGCCACATTGTGTAAGTAACAAATGTGCTTGCGGCCATCTGTGCGCCCATGGGCGTGTAGGTCTTAAAATGAGGTGTGATCAGGTGCATTGGCACACTGCTATTTTGAAGTGCCATTTACCAAATTTCTGGTCTTAAGTCAGAATAGAGCAGCATCTTAAGATGTGCTAACATAGACTGGATTACATGGGTTCACAACACACTTATGCTTGGTAAAATAGTACATCATTAATTATGGACATACTGTATTAATTACATTCTTAAAAATGGGAACATATCAAAGAACAGGGCTGCTGTCCACTGCTGGTCCGCCCTTTAAGAGAGACACTGTGTGCATTTACACACAAGGAGCAATGTTACTTCATTGATTATCTCAGGGAGTAAAAGTTCAGTTCTGTTTTCTCTGTCAAGTTTCTCATTACAGTTTTTAATTTCACTGCTTAAATTTCCCACAATATTTGCTGCAGTGACATTACTGCCCCTCTTCTCATCAGAAAAGAACTAGCTTCTCCAATTTTTCAAATCTCCCATGTGAGAGCAATGCAGCAGGAGCAGGATCGCCTGGCTTTTAAAGGAATGGGACATGATACTGTGATTGGTTGAACTCCTGTTATGGCCAAAACACGTCTATGATTAATTAAGTGACTAAGCGCGACCTCTTTGACCCTTGCATCTCACTTTGCGCCCACATTATGCACCATTGAAGTAGCAAAAGTGGATCTCGACATGCCCTAAATTCACTTGTGACATGCACTTTAGACCATTTGCTCTAGGTAGTTTAAATAGGGCCCTTAGAGTGTGATAGACAGTATGACAAAATATTGTAGCACATAAGTGCATTTAGATAGCTTAGCAGAATCAATGCAACTGTAAAAGTAAAAAGGGGAAGCTAAGAGTCTGACAAGGTCAAAGCATGATGTAGAGGTGAAAAGAGGAAGATAAGAACTGCTGATATGCGTCTACTATGTACACTCACAGTACAACAGCCTGTAGAAGTCATAGTTTGGCAGAAAGATGGGACAACACCAACTTTAAAAACAATAAGTTTTAAGAGAAAGAAACAAAAATGATACCAACCAGTGTATCTGGTAGCAGCCCTAAAATACTAGTGTTAGAAAACCTGCAAGCCTGAGTATCAGTCTTTTGTCATAGATGTAGGTCTTCTATGTCCTCATGTCACATATAAAAGCTTTAATTCAAAACTTCAGCAGAATGTGAGAAAAAACTGAAGCCATGCCACTAAAAATGTTTCATAAAAAATGTGTCTAAAAAGAAAAAGTTGGAATTGTAGCAACTGTTGATTGTGGTGTTGCTGCAGCTGCCTCTTTTTCTAATCTTTCTCCTTATTCCTTTTACCCCCTTCTGTCCTCCCACAGCTTTCTCTTTTCTCCAGCTCACTTTCCTTCTCTCCCATATATTCCCCTTTTCACCGTCACAAATCTCAATTTTACCTCTCTTATTTACACAAATACAATCATGCACAAACGCCACACGCTCTCATGTATGACCTAATCATTTGTGTTATATAATGTGGCAGAAAGACACCTTTAAATGTAACTATAAATCTTTATGACTTGTAACAATTTCATATGTCATCTCTTATCCACGACCCTTGAGAGGACAAGCAGTTACTGAGAATGAATGAATGAATGAATAATATCTCTTATGCTGTCAAATTGCCGATGGGGCCTCACAAACCTGTAAGGGGATTCCCAGAAAATGACATTTCTTAATCACACTTACTCATGGAGAGAGAGTTAAATGAATAATAGCTGAGTGTGTGTGAGTGTGTGTGTGTGTTTTCTGCTTGTGTGAATGTTTATGCATTAAAGCTGCCGTACACATCTGGTGAAGCATGTGGTTTGAATCAGACACATGCATGTGGACTGGCCTGTGTGGACAGATTCACCGTCACAAAGTGAGGTCACAGTTAAATTCTGCGTAAGTGTGTGCGTGTGTGTGTGTGCGTGTGTGTGTGTGTGTGTGTGTGTGTGTGTGTGTGTGTGTGTGTGTGTGTGTGTGTGTGTGTGTGTGTGTGTGTGTGTTGCAACACTGGACCCAGGAGGGCTGGATGTCTGTAAGACGTTAACATGCCAAGAGGACCTGGGCGTGTCGGAACAACAATCTACCTTGACTTCCTGCCTGTGGCTAAAACTAGTGTGTGTGTGTGTGTGTGTGTGTGTGTGTGTGTGTGTGTGTGTGTGTGTGTGTAAGCGTGTGTGTCTTACCATGTGGTAGTTGACGATCTCCTGGAGGCTTTCTCCACACTTTTCAAGGCATTCCTGCAATGGTGACGAAACATGGACATACAATGTAAGCTCACAGGTTTCCATTTGAAAATAAACTTCACATCCATAAAAAAACACTCTTACTCTACAATACATGATCTAGACGTGTACTTGGTAAAAATCAGTCTTAAAGCTGTAGCTGGTAACTTTTTCTGGAAAAAAAATCTTATTTAATATTTGCTGAAACTGTCATTATATTCCCTCATCACTCAATGAAACAGATAATCTGTTAAAAAGTCATGCTCCTTTGCCTTTATGACATGTGAACAAAAACAACCAATTAGAAGTTAGAAGTTCTAATGCAGCTGTCAATCTTATTAATTAGCTGTAAATTAGCTGTAAAATGAGAATGGTGGTACAGCCGGTGGGCGATGCTTTCGTCGACAGTATCCATCACGACAGACAGGACACAAACTTCTAGTTTTACAGCTAAACGGTACACTAAAATATGTTTCTGAAAACATTTAAGGTTAGAAAGAGGCGATGCAGTCACAGAGTTGTGATTCATATTTGATCCGATATATCTGCCTGACATAATACTGTGTGGATATAGTGACAGATTCAGCAAATATGACACAAAGTGGTTTTCAAGTCACAAACTGTAGCTTAAATGCTAGTGGTTATTGACTGTAAAACAATGATGTCTGCACTGCTTCACCCAAAAGCTACCAGGGCGACACCCGTACTGACAGGAAATCTACTCCAAATGTTTTCCCTAGAAGAAAACCATAAAGCAGGTTTCAGATGTCTTTGCTTCCAGCCATGTAAACCATCAGCATAAACATCTCCTGTCTGCATGTGGTCACATATGTCATGTTTAAAACAGCTGGAGGACTCTGTGTCTGGACAATACTGTTTATACTGCTCTACTGTTATTATTCATTTGGGGAATCACAGGAATGCACTCGCAAAGATAGATGAGTGGTCGTTTGTTGAGACACTAAGCCTCAAACATTCCTCGGTAAATGTACAGCTCTCAGGCGGTCAGTTTTTGAGGACAGTGCGACTGCCGCTCACCGATATCGTCTCCTCTTTCTTGCATTGCTGGGACAGGTCCTTGATGCCGTTGACGAAGAGCTTGTTGGCGCTGACGTATGCCCTGCCGGCCTCGATCATTCCACTGCACAGCTTCACCAGCTAGAAGGGAGGAAGAAGCATAAAAATGCTCACTTTAAATACACAACAAAAATATTGTCTATTTAAAGAGTCACATGTTTTACACAGTGGATATTAATAGTTACAGTGATGACATAAATCAAAAGAATTGTTGGTCACATGCAGGATCCTCAGGATGCTCAAATTTAGAATAATCCTCACATCTGAATCAAGGCCAGTGCAGGCATTATTGAAGCTGGCATGTGTCTGGTATCCAAATGAGAATTTAGTATTTATTGAGCATTATGATGGAAGTGCAGATATAAAAAAAAGTCAAGTGATAAGATGATCAGGGGCACATGGCTTCATAATCTCTGTATCCTCCATCATTTTGACAACAGATCTAAAACTCTGACTTACAGCTATGTCCAAAATTACTCCCTCCTTTACTCAGTCACATCTCCTTCAATAGTAAACTCTTAACAACAAGTTGTAAATTGAATTTCCAACACTTTAATCAATCAGTCTTCACCATTTTACACCAACACTCACGGACATGTTGAATAAATAAGCGATAAACATTGAAATCACCGTGTTAAAGACCCTGTTAAATGTGCTAGAATGTCTCATCTGCAGGAAGAAGCTTGCAGATGCACCATTGCTGCAAATTTACAGCAATAAAAGAAGGAAATGAAAAGCAATCAGTGCATGATGTCATGTGTTTGTGTTTTGGTGCATGTTGTTTGTCCTATATAAGATATTTTTTTATTTTTATGCAAAGCTAAAGACATACATTTAAACCTTCAACCTTTAATTGTGTATGTTGAGGGCAATATCATATGCAAGTCTGCATACAGGATCCACATGACCCAATGATAGCACTACATGAAAAGTTTAAGATATGCAGGACTTTCCTAAAAACAATGCAAATACAGAAGTAATCCCTCAGACAGAAGTAATCCCTCTCAATTATCTCCTATATTGCACTTTCAGTGTGTGGTGATGTATTTTATGCAAAGACTTTTTTTCTTATTTTCTGTGTTTGGGAAGTTTATGGGTGTGAGCTAGCTTTATAAAAAAGGTTGCGACCAGATGCCAGTCATGGGATCATCAAAGTCAGTAAGAATTTTTCGCATGGGAGATATGAACGCCCACACAAAATTTTATGCCAATCATTGAAGCAGTTGTTGAGATATTTAGCAGGATAAGAGTAAAACTTTGATTTGTCAACCTCACGCTGGTGCGAGAGGAAAAGTTAAGGGATCAAAGTCAGTGACTTCCTCTGGGGACCATGAATTTCTGTGCAAATCTTAAAGGAATCCATCTAATAATTAAGACATTTTAGTTTGGACAAAAGTGGGGGATGACGGACAGCCAAACCGACATTGGTATCATGACAAAAAAAATCAAAAGAATAAAGAATACATTAAAAAATCTTCATGAGTTGCTAATGTATAGTGAGCACATTCACACCACAGCCATATGAGAGCAAAAACCTAAATGTAAACATATTAATATATAATCATATATTACCAGGTGCAGACAGTTCACAGCAATGGTATGTACGCTTTTATACACCACATGAACTGGCAACCGCTGCACTTTCCCATTTTACGGGTTATATGATAAGCTACAGAGTGGTACACTGTCATTACCACCGCAATGATGCAGCTGTGTGTACGATAGGATCAGAGCATGTGTGCGTTGGTGAGAGGTTATTCAGAAGAGAGACCGGCAGTGAACCTTTAATTATCTCATTTGGTGCAGGAGTTCCCAAGGTTGTCGCTATGTGAGTGCGGTTTTCTGGGAAGCTGACAGACCAGAGATGAGAAACTAGAAAGTGAGGGCTGATAACTGCGCAATCTATGACAGCATGACTAAAAAATAATGCCTGCAATGTATATGTGAGCATGGCTGAAATGAGCTGCTGGTTCAAGAATGTACCGTGTGTAGATGGAGTTACTGATGTGCATCAGTATATTTACGTTCACGTGTACATGACTGATGCTGTTATGAATCCAAAAGAATAGGCAGCATGTCTCCTGCCCTGCTGCCGCTCCCAGGATGGTGTTACAACATATCTGTCAACAAATTGGCCGATACGGGGGAATCTGATCTCATCATGTGCTGTACAGAGCCCCCCAGGGTCTGAACAGCCATTTGAAGCCCAGTGTATGTATCAGGATTTGTTAATAAATGGGCCGGAAGAACCACAGGGGTCCACTTGGAGTCAAAATGACACATCTGGTACCATATGACCGACATTGCCCTGTTAATTGATTGAAATGGTTACAGTGTAATGCAGAGGTCCTGCTGGTCAATGAGATGTGGGATGGGCATTTAAAATTTGGGGGAAAATTTTAAATAATCTACAACATTGATAATTTTGCTAGATGTGGGTTGTGGTACTAAAAAAAAACTTGATTTCTTTGCATTTATTTCAAAAACATGGAAAAAAGCAAAAAGCAACTTAAGATGAAATGACCCCGACAAAAA
The DNA here is from genome assembly GCF_026936395.1 of Plectropomus leopardus. Taxonomy (NCBI): domain Eukaryota; kingdom Metazoa; phylum Chordata; class Actinopteri; order Perciformes; family Serranidae; genus Plectropomus; species Plectropomus leopardus. Next base: position 12,666,717 of record NC_142177.1, on the reverse strand, counting down.
ACAACAACAGGCAAAAATAATAATAATATTAAAAAAGTCAGTTAAGTTAAATTACCTAAAATATGCAAAAAATAATTACAGCTAATCTCTAAAAATAATTTTAACTATATAATTATGATAATTATAAACATAGTTCTCTAGATATTTTTCCTAACTTTTTTTAAAGTAATTTTCTAAATCTACTAATTTCTTACAATTTACAAGACATTTCAAGGTGCTCATGACTTTTTTCCCCATGTTTTTGAGAGAAACTGAACAGATTTGCTCTGGGTCAAAAGGTTTAAACACTCACGGAAGGCATCTGATGCAGCACAAGAAAGGCAATCTTGATCCAGGTTTCCAAGGGTTAAGTAAGCTGCAAAATCTAGCTCGCAGGAACTAAAAGCATTGTAATGCTGGTCAGAACAGTCAACATCACGGCAGGCACATCGAGCTTTCATCAGTCTCATAAAGATTCTCCTCTAAGAGCCTTTATTGCTGCCAGGACGTCCTCAGGCAGCTTCAGAGCATCCTAACAGAGCAGTGTGAGGACCCATGCTGAACATAACAAATCACCCTGATGGAAACCCCCTCCGACCCTGGTCATCTTTTAACAGTGTTTAAACAGAGCTCAAAGTTCATAGATGCTCATGATGGACTGTACGCTTGCAAGTGACCTTGATCTGGATATACTATTGATATGAGGGTGCAGATTGTTTCAAACACCAGTGAGCAATATGGAGAAAATCAACTATCATGATGTTTATGACCAAATACCTTGATATCGGTATTGCAATGATATTGCAGCATTGAATGTTAATGCTTTTACAAAAATGAAGATTTTTGATTAATAACTATCAGTAATGTGGATATAATGACAAACGGGGTAAAGACAAATAAGAGAACGGCTGCAACAGTCGGGTAAGTTAATAAAATTAAATCACTATACTGTAATGCAACCTTTAAAATCAGGAGAAGACAACACTTACAATATTACGAGATCCAAAATCCAAGACAATATCTAGTCTCATATCATGTTATCTAATAAATTCTGCCCAGTCCTACAGGTGTAGAAGAGTAGGGAAAAAATAAAAAGGAAACTAAATTACAGGGAGATAGAGAAAGAAAGAGGGTGCAGTCATCATTTAACTACATTAACACTATCTCATCCTCTAAATGTTCTCTGAGTCACAACTCTATTAGTTTATCTAAAGAGGTATTATCTCAGTCCATAGACTCCCTGGAGACACTTAGCCATCAATTCTTGGAGGTCTAACACACTTGAAGCCATTAAGGTAATAACATTTGACAATGAAACAACTAAGAAATGTATTCCTCTTGTCTAGTTTGCCATTGACTAATTATCCTTTTATTTTTGATTGTGATTTTCTAAGGAGAGTGCAACTATTCTGCACTCTTTAATCTGTTCTTGTCTCACCTTTTACTACTCACTGTTCTTCTAGTGCAGTGTTGAATTTTGACTCACTGCTATTGCTATGAGAAGTTAATCAAATATGAACATGGACTGCTTTTTGTATCACTAAATAAGACTCTTATCTTTTGGGTAATTATCAAGGGTGTCATATTGGGGAGGTCTTAAGAAAGGATACCCTGGTTTCCAAAAAAGAAAAGATATACAGAAGGGGAAGGGAGAGAAGCAAAGTGACTAAAAAATTGCGTGAGAGAGAGAGATAGACCAAGAGAGGAAGGGTGTGGGGGCCCACAGAGACTACCTATGCATAGGTCTGAGAATTTGGTGCTACACCCCTGGTCATTGTATTCAAGTTTAAAAAGAACACCCTATTGTAAAAATAATCCAAGTATAATGTGCTGCAGAGTAATTTAAACCTTATAAATATGCCGTTGCCATTGTCATGGTGGGTGTTAAATGAGCGGAAATAGCTTTATTTCACATCTTGCAAACACAGAATTTATGATAAGCTGTTGTTGCATTGCTTGTATTATTTTCTCTGGTTAAGCAGGGCAAACAAAAGACATCACATGCTCAGATAACAGAGGGCTGCTCTGCTTTCATACTACAGAATATAAAACCTGCCTCTGTGGCATTAATCAGTGTTTGCTCAGTGCTTCAGCATGCACCAGCTCCAACATACGCGTGTGCGTGTATGTGTGTGTATGTGTGCGTGTGTGTGTGTGTGTGTGTGTGTGTGTGTGTGTCTGCGTGCACTATTTGGCAGTGCATGAACCTATTAAATATAATAACTCAAGTCTGCAGTGTTTCCTGGTTTAAATAGCCTTGACATTTAGATAACGGAGAGCGAGAGGAAGATAGATTTAAAAAAACACAATTACAGAGAGCACAGCAGACAGACAGACAGACAGAGGGTTCTATAATCAGTTTCACAGTGTCTAAAGAAAATACGGCTCATAGACAACATCAATACTCACATCTGGTGGCGTTTTTTTATTCAAGCAACGTAAACAATGTAAATGTATCTTTGTTTTTGAGTAATATTCATTAGACACATGGCGAAAGAAACACAATTCAACAGTTGTTTAGAGCAACATACACACTCAGTATATACCTCAAATTTGACATTTTAATGGGCAGCGCTGTCTACAGATAAAACAGAAATTTGCGTGGTCCTTACCTTGTCGAGCTTTGCCTCAATCTCTACCACATCTGTCTCCACATCATCAATGCCAGCCCTGCAGAGAGAGAGAACACAAAGCCACACTGTTAATCAGATCTGCTCTTCAGTTATACCAGACTCTATACAAACCGGACTGCCATTTCTGAGAAGAGGAACTGCACGTTAAGATGAAAACCATTACAGTCACAGTCAGGATTCAAACTCTTGTTTGGGGAAAGATACTTGGATTAGTGGTATGCCACAATGGCACAGTGACAGGTAATAAATAACTATGTCTGTGACTTAGACAAAGCAGACAAACAATGTGAAAGGAACAAAAGGAGTAAGAGATAAAAGCATGCCTGAAAAAGAAAGCAAAATAACCAGACGGACATGTAAAAGTATATTGTAGTGTACTTCTGTGCATGCAAACACGAGCCACGCTGTCTAAGCTTTTACAGTATCTTTATTTTATCCCCCAATGAAAATTAAGCTGCAATCAGTCGCCACACATCACAGTCTCACAGACTCGAAAACATTAATCCTAATGACTGCATCGACACAGGCATCACTCTGGAAGATTAGTGGCCATGGTCCGAGCTGCAAAATCAATGAATGACATCATGCAGAGACATGAACTGGTGCTTAAGTATCTATAAGATGAGCTGATAAAAGAGGTAGGAGCAACAGTAACTGCTTTATATTGGGTACTGGCAGTTTTAGATTTTAAACAAGAATAACAATAATGCATTAAAGTACTCTAAATTTAATAGTTATTTTTTATGTTTTTTTAATGGACACTAAATATGAAGAAAATGGGACTGTGAGTGTGTGTGTATGTGCCAGGTGGTTTGGGTAGGCCTTGACCATCCTTTCCCTGGGGGTCTCCTTCCATTAGTGTGTAAGATACAAACACACACACATGCACAGGCAGGAACATGCACATTAATAGGGTCAGTTGTTATGGCAACTCCCTATATGTGTGCCACAGATACTGCACTTGGGGTCCTACTATGTCAAACTGTATTTCTGATTTCTCGGACACACGCACTGTACCTATATACACCAAGAAATCACGTGAGGCGAAACATTCACGAAAAGAAAGTCAAACAGATTGCAGTGGTGACGTTTTTTTAGGTTAGCATTCAGTAAGCTGGCATCACCCTTGATAAAAGCCAGTAGGATTTCTCCATTGGCTTTTAGATTATTGCAGAAATTAAGCTCTGTGGCAAACAAAAGTTAATGACACTTATGCTGTGTTCACACTGCAAGCACACGCAACAGCACGGCCAGCTACATTATCCAAGTGTTACTCTAACACCCTTTGACAAAGTTACTATGTCATCATGAGCATGTGTGTGTCTGCTATTTGCAACAAAGGACCTCCACTTAACATCATCTTAAGTTTGTATTTGGTCAAAAATATATCTATGCTTTTGATTAATGCTCCATTTTAACATCACATTTCACTGCCGGTAATGCAAAAAGAACTAGGATAGCTTCAGCTAAATAAGCTTAATAACACAGCTAGCAACAAAAACATACAAATGGTTGATGCTTCCTTCGGCTTTGGAGCACTTTTATTTGCGATCTGACTTGTCACACAGCAAGAAGAGTCAGATGTCAGTTTGTAGCTTCATGTCACTGGTTTTCATTAAAAATGACTTGTAGCCTTTTGCTGTGTTGCTTGCAGTATGAATACAGCATTACATGCTTTGTTTAGCAAGATATAATAATAATAAACACCACTTTAATCATTTTTGAAGCATAAACAGAGTTGCCAGAAGTGAAAAGTAAATGTTAGGCTATATAATAACTACACCATTGTCACATGACTTCAACATCACCACCACAACAAGGCTGTAAAGCTGTGCTCGCATAATAACATTCTATACTCTCATTTAGCCACATGATAGCAACGGTCTTTTTTAAGACATGTAAAAGCTTCAGAATTCACAGGTGGGATTTTGACGGAAAATCTCTAAAGCTTGTGTTAACCGCAGACCTTACTTCATGGATCTAACCAAAACCCATTCAAAAAACCAATCCACTTTAGACAAGGAAACCAGAAGTGCAAAAAATGCTAACTCATTTCTGGGTTTTAGGACTCATTCCTGCAGCACTCTGTAAACATATAAATATGAACTTATTTCTCTATTTGTCTCCAGAGCTCAGGATCAGCTGAGCTTACTGGAGACAATCAAGCCAAGGATCAGCGTCACACCCTGCTCGTGCTGGAACACGTCGGCCGTAACCCCAAAACTCCGGGAGACGATGATCTCATCATACAATCTCTACCCACCCTCTTCTCTGACTTTTTAACCCTGTGAAAACACGCTGACAGCTGATGTTATACGTCATAGCACAGATGCTTCGCAGAGTTGGAGGAAAAGCATGTAAACAATTAAGCAACCAGCTCAGCTAGTTTATATCATAAAGGTCGTGACTCGGCCTGATAATGCTTCTAAGAGGAAGGTCACAGCTGAGATGTCAGTCTGAAGCTTCAGCACCTGCTCCAGAGAAAAACATTCCCAGAATTCCTTTCTGCTCCACAATGCGCTGAGATGTTTAGCTAATTCTTGATGAGTGTCTTTCCCCCACTTGTGTTTTTCATCTCTCATCCAGAACGCACACTGTTTATACAGACTGCACTTTACTCTACCACAACATGACACTGACACAGCAGGCGGTTGTGTGTGTGGTCCGCACAGAAGTCTGATTTATATTGTTTCAAAGAGGAAAGAGAGAAAGCTGGAAATCACAGTTGTAAGACCTTTCATTGAGCCGTCTGAGTCGTTTGTCGCACTTGAGTATTGTTGTTGGGGCATGCAGCCTAATCCATCAAACTGGCTTATAGTTTCTGCTCTTTAGCTGCGTGTCAATTAGAAAATACAGCACTGCACATCCAAGCTCCGCTCCCAACAACATCATGCCCTCCATTAAGTCACTGTGAACCAAACACACTCAATGTCAAAACAGCTGTTCGATCGAGAGCATAAGCTCATTACAAGTGTGTAGTGTCTCTGGCGGCACACGCTGCCAATAAACTGTGACTGACATTTGATGACGAGGATGCAGGGACGACATTTAATACAGACACAGCCGGTACACTATTGATCCAAGTTTTCAAGTTCAGCACAGGGTTTAGAAAATAGGATGACTGGTGCAATGTGTTGCAGACGGGATGCATGTCGTGTTTTTGTTTCCAGCATGTTTTGACAAGCATGTTTGTGCGTGTTTGTCAAAGTGAATTGAGCTTTGGAAATCAATACACTAAGAAGGTTGTTGGCTCTGGCAAGGTTAAATACCAAAACAGCACTGCAGAGGCAAATCATGGACGGATTATGAGACAATGGGGCCCTGGGCACAGATATGTAAAGGGCCCTAAAACCTCTCCTACGAAGGAGCAGGACACACAATGGTAGTTTACGGCATCTTTGTCTTCACGCATCTTTTTGTGATTTTGTGTCCCTCTGTTGTCATTTTGTGTCTCCTTTTTGCTGTTTTCTGTCTTTTTGTAGCCGTTTAGATCTCTTTGAGGTCATTTTATGTCTTTGTAGTCATTTTGTGTCTCCTTGTGATTTTTTTTATCCCCTTTTGTAGTGTTTTGGGTCTCTTAAGTGAATTTGTGTCTATTTAATCATTTTGTCGTTCTGTCATTATTTTGTGTCTCTTTTAATTTTATTTGTGTCTCTTTTTGGTCATTTTGAGTCTCTTTCTGGTCAGTAGGCTATGCGTTCATTTAACTGACATTTTGTAGGTGAAGGCCAGGAGGGATCCTGACACTTGGTCCTGAGCCTAATAGGCCTGTTCAGTAATCCATCTGAGGAAAAATGTGTGTGTTTGAGAGTGTGTAAGCTTTTCAAAGTATGTTTGTCCTTATTTTTCTCTTTTAATACCCCCTACAGCAGCCCGTATCTCAGCTATTAATGTGTTTCCATAAGAAAATGCACCAGAGAATTATGACATTAAAGTGAAATGCAGCAAAATTGACTCCCAAGGAAGATTATGGGAAATGCTGCAAGACATGAAGGCTGCATGAAGAAGATAAATATGTGTGTTTCAAAATCTGGTCTCAATGACACTTGCTTCCAGTGTGTGTTCAGTGTGTGTGTTCAGTGTGTGTGTGTGTTTGAATGCTGGAGGAAAACCCCAAAGCTTCTGCAGTGTTGATGATGATGATGATGATGCAGCCCTGTCAGGAGGGGGGGGATGGGATCATACTCGTTGCCAGTGGTAGCATACTGTACAGGGTCTGACATCACCAGTGAGGGCGGGGGAGGGGAATCTCACGTGCACAAGCTCCACGTGCACTCCCATCAGCCCCAAACAATCATCCACACTAGTGAGAGTCTATTCTTGTCCCCCACGCCGTGTGTGTACTCTAGCATGAAGCTTGCGTGGCTATCCTCTCGCATCTCTTCACACGAGAGCCACACACACACCCACAGCACGGCACGGCCTCCAGCTTAGAGATATATCTGAGCCCCCCATGTCTTCCAGACTCAATGTGTCACATGGCATCACATCCACATCAGCATCACTTCAAGGACCAGGGGGACAGCGGCAGAGCGAACAACAAGTCCTCTGATACCAGACAAGCCCAAGCAGACATTAACAAAGATATTCACAGGAAATGACATGATACATGTCTGTTAGACATAATGTGCCTTGAGTAAAACAAACATGTGACTGCGTAGAGTAAGATACATGATGCTCAACAAGGGGACAGGGGCAACAATGAGCAAGCTACAACTGTAGTGTCTCATCAAATGTATTGGAGCATCAATGCAAAGTGTGTGTGCGCATGTGTGCCCTGGATAAGTCTTAATTTACTATCAACCTCTTCTGTGGTGCTTCCTAATCTGCACCACTGACCTAAAATGCGTGTGTGTGTGTATATGAATGACAGATGAGCACTTTGAATACAAGCATACTGTACTTAACTAATGTATCACAGACAGTTTACAGAATCAACAGTTTTTAATGTAATTCCTGTATCTCTACAAATATTTCCATGCTGACTCAGCAAATCAGGCTGTGATGGGCCTGACCTCATTTTCTACTGACATCAGGTGGATAAAAAGCAAATCCAATCATCTAGTGTGTAGTCTACACACACACACACACACACACACACACACACACACACACACACACAGACAGACAGACATATAATGGTGAATAAACAAATGACTGAGATGTACAATGGCAGACTGAGCACACAGACAGACAACAGAAATAAACAAATGAATTAGATGCAGACTATGACAGGCCACACACACACACACACACTGACCCAGAAACCCACTAAACACACAGTTTTCACCAGAAAGCTCCACTATGCTACTAGGACCCAAAGTACACATAAAACATTAAATCTAAATCCAAGTTTAGTTCCCCACACACAAACACGTACTTTTACTTCCTGCTAAACGAAGACGATGAATAAGTCATGGTACTCTTTCGCTGCTGTGTGAACAATTGCTTGCAGACAGCTTGAACATTTTTCTAAGACAACATTTTCATGCCTTGAAGACGATGAACAGCCATAAATTAAGTTACTTTAGAGTATCTTCATGCATGTTTTACCGTCGTAATTGTCTTATACACATGCATGCACGCCTAATGGTGCTGCGCCCTCATGGGCTTCTAAGACACAATTATCCTCAACATCACTGAGAATAGACATGTCAGGCATGGCATATAGTAATGGTGGGGAGGGCTGCACAGTATATCCTCTCTTATTGTCGATGAGATGTCGAAACACATGTTGAAAGACTGATATTGCACTCAAGGATTTTTAGAGTTAGTTATAAGAGAGTATCAGTAGAAAACTGCATATATAAATGCATTTTTGCATTGGTGCTCTTTGGCATTCAGTTCAATGTCAAATTTATTCAACTAAAAAAAAATTGGAAATAGTTCCCTTTTATCTTCTAAATTCAGCAAGCAATTTGTTTTATTTAAGCAGTGTACTAAATGAAACAGAAAACTGAGTATATTTCAATATCACTTTATCACAACCAATGTCGTTATCATGACACTCAACAATGTTATCGCGTATAACATATTTCATATCATGCAGCCCTAACCGTGGGTTTGACTTAGGCGAGAGCCCACAGAATGTAAGACTGGAGGCTTGATACCCGGCTCCTCCAGTCGACATGTTGATGTGTCCTTGGGCAAGATACCAAACCCAAAATTGTGTGTGTGTGTGTGTGTGTGTGTGTGTGTGTGTGTGTGTGTGTGTGTGTGTGTGTGTGTGTGTGTGTGAATGATTAATTAGCAGCAGCTTGTATGGTAACCTATGGCAACACAAAATTGCCATGCAAAAATATCCCAATACTAATTTCTAGCATTTTTTCCCCACACATCCAATTGTCACTCATTTACATTCTCTCTTAATTGGTTTGCCAGAAGATATCATGACATATCACAATAAAATTATATATACCTTGACAGACTATTTTATCCAGATCATCCACCGAAAATTACAAAAACAGCTTTCCAAATAAATTGGATTGCTCCTTTAATTTACTCAAATTGTGGCAAATTTTTCAAATCCATACAGTCCCCCCAATAGTACATAGCACCTAATTACCATAATTCATTAACTCAAGTTCCATAATTCAAACCAAATAGGGGCTGAAAATAGCATCTGAAAGGTAATACTGTCTCCATCATACACCCAAACAAATGGTTAATTCCTGTCAAGTTACATTTTGTGTAAAAACTAAATTAAAATTTGGTCCTTTTCAAAATTTCAATATTCTTTTGTATTTTGTAGGTTAGGTATTTAGGCTCACTCATGATTTATAGTAGCGTAACTTTCTATTGTCAGAAGAAAGTATAGAAAGAAAGTGAACAGTAGGGGGTCTTTGTTGTTGTCATTTAGTCGCCTGTACTGTAAGTACACAGAGAGATTCAAACGGTCTCATTTATAATGGATACACGCTTTCATCATCCTCCACCCACAACTTCAGACGGCACACACAGACATACACACACACATCAAAATATCCCCTTCCCAGCATTCCAAGTAGCGAGCTCCATGGCAACCATTCATTGACCCCAATCACCATGGCAACAGGCATCAGCATTACTCACGCTTTTTTTACTGACCAATTTCCTCTTTGTCTGTCTGATGTGTCTGTCCCTGTACATCTCCCTTACAATCTTTTCCAGAAACGCTCCTTTTCTAACAACATTTCACTCCCTGAGAGAGAGAATCTATCAAAAACACAACAACCTGCTGATACGTCTTTTTCGCAGACAGGCCGGTGTGTTACAGTGGCTATAGCGCAGCTTGTGGCGCATCTGCATTGCCCGCTGCCGCAGACAGAGTGCCCTTGAGTAGCATACTGATGCCTAAAAGCTACTGAGACTCTGTGGTCAGTGCTGCTTGCTGCAAAAAGATCAATCATATTCTGTCATCTTCATCTTATTGTCAGTGGGTTTCAAACTTTTGAAAATATTTTTTTACTTGATTGATATTTCTTTAATTCTAATATGCATACTATCACTTGTTGCAAGACAAAACCACATTAGAAACATAAAATCACCCCCATGTGTTTGCCAAATAGAGATTTGCAGATTTTAAGATAAAACCATTAATTACAGGTCTAGTCGTCTTTGTCAGACAGTGAATAGGCGCAGGTGGTTTTGGGGTGGGGACAGTAATAGCAGCCCATCCTTCATCTCTTTGTTCTTACATCCTAAACCACACTCATCCAGCCCCTATATTAAAAGCCAATTTTGGTCACCCTGTACAAACATTTGCAGCTTTACATCAGTCCACTGCATTGTGAAAGAGGTTCTCTGTGGAAGGAGACGAATCATGTTGTCAAATCGTCTCAGTGCTTTGCTCTAATTTTTGTTCATGACAGCGTTCTCCCTGCAGAAATCATCTCTTCCCCCTTTTCTCATTGTTTCATTTGTGCACGCCTCCGTCTGTCCATCTGACAGTCTCTCTGTCTGCCTGCTGTCTGTCTGTAACCCTCCTTCATTAGCTGCTGGCATGAATCTTAGGACTGTGCGTTTGAGAGAAAGACAGCCTGTGTATCAGTACACAAAAGGAAAAACAGGGAGAGAATACCAAATCCATAGGTGAGCATATTAATCTCAAAAGCTCCCCTTTTCTGACAGAAATTGTTCAAACATTTGGAGCTGTTTAGTCATCATCCATTCAACAAATTGCATCTCTATTTAACTCTCAATACCGCTATTAGCAAATGCACGTGCACAGACTCTATCAAAAGAGCCTCCAGTAAATGATCCTCTCACAAAACACACACACACTTGCCTAAACAGACTGCCTTTTCACACCAATAACCAAACACTAGTATATTATGTGTGGCTAACAAAGACGCCTTCACTGCTTCCCCTAAAACCCCCGCCTCCCAACACACAACAAACATCACACTCATTCCCTGAAAAAACATTTGACTGCGCTGATGGCGGATAAGACAAAGAGACCAAACATGATGCTGACAAAAACAACCCTTACTTGTGTCCTCGAGCTTCACCTTAATGGTATTAAACTTAAGTAATGTGCTGAGTCAGTGCGTTAAGTCATGTTTTGTTGCACTATTCCTTTAAGGTAAAATTATATTCAAAGGAGCAGTTCCACATTTTGGGAAATACTCTTATTTGCTGAGAGAAGAAAACACTGACATCACTCTAATATCTGTATGATTAATTTACAGCCAGTAGCCAGTTAGCTAAGCTTAGCATGAAGACTTGAAACAAGCCAGACTGGCTCTGTCCAAAGATAACAAAATCAGCATACCAACACATGTAGAGCTCATTAATAATCCAGGAAACCAGAGGAGACTCATAAAACCACAACATGTTATTATCATTATTATTATTATTATTATTATTATTATTATTATTTTAAACATGAAATAACATTTTTTTAAGTGATTTTAACAGGTCTTGGTAGACGTGTTACTTTGGAACAGAGTAAGATTTTTACCCCATTTTCCTGTGTCAAGTCTTAACTTACGATATATATCTTGCAAATAAAGTGGTAAGGTATTGAAACTGATGATATACGATATACAATTTTATTGCAGATCAGGATAAATGCACTCACAAGAAGTCATCATGGTGAATTTCCATTACTGAGATAATTGTGATTATTTTGTCCAGCAGCACCAAAAGAGACTGCTGGGCAAAAAACAATGAAAGAGACTCTGCAAAAACAGGCTGCATATGCACCAACCTCAAAAAATGTAAACGATATTTATGAAGCATTGACATTTTTCAGATCAGAAGGTATAACGCCATTTTAAATGGTCAAAAAGTCTGGATTTTTGTTTTTAACTAAACATGATATTCACTAAAAAGATGTGTATCAAATATGTGAAATAATAAAATATTTATTTCATAATAAATAGGTTAAGTGGTTATTGTAAATCGCAATAATTTTGGCCAGGATAATCATGACATAAAATCTTCACAGCAGTTACGAGTGATTAATCTGTCAGCTACATTTTTCTATCAACAGATTGTCACAGTTTCCTAGAGCCCAAGGCGATATCCTCGAAATACTTGTTTTGTCCGACCACTAGGAAAAAAAAGAGAATTTTTAAATTTAAAACAGAGAAAAGCAGCAACTCACATTCACAGGGTTCCCACACATTTCCATGGATATAATTTCAAAACTTTTCCATGAATTTTTAGGGGCCCATAATCATTTTTTTTTTCATAAGCATTCCCAGCATTTTTCTAACATATCAGATTCAAACTTTATTCTAATATAATTTCACTTGGCTGGCATACATGGAGGGAGAGATGTAACATTGGGAGAAAATAAAAAAAAAACATATATGACAACAGGCAAATCACTGTCACACATTTAAGTATATTAGAGCTATGTCACGTCGTCATCTATAGAAATTAAACTTGCTAATGTTTATTGTTTATTTTTGTGAAAGGTTATCCACACAAGACTGCTGTGACAGTTTCATTACACACAACAAAATTCCATGACTTTTCTAAAACATTCTACTTTTCCAGGCCTGGAAAGTGTGATTGTGAAATTCAATGACTTTTACCGTTTTTTCGTGACCACAGGAACCCTGCATTTCAGAGTCACAACCAGCAAATTTTTTGCTTGATAAATGACTTAAATTTACTAATTGTCAAAATGTCTGGTCATCAGCACTAGTTCACAGTGAGTAAATGCAACGTTTATAAAAGGACATGGCTATAATAATGCAATACCGGCTGATTCTTGCTTTAAGCTATCAGGGGCATCTGCAGGAACGATTGATTGAGTTAAAGTCTTACAGTAGAGGATGTGATAAGCAGCAGAGGATAATGGACAACAGAGGCCGCACAATTGTCTGTGCAGTGTCTCTATAATTGAACAAAGCATTACCACAAACACACCATAAGTCAGTTTCACTGCTTCCCAGTGGCTGTCAGACCACCTGACTGCTGGCCCCACTAAAGCAGACCATTAGCTCAAATGGGATGCGGCTTTGTTATCATAAGTCATAAGCAGAATTTGTGTACACCACTCTCTATAAACACAATCCACTTGTAAATATTTCTGGTGGAGCAGTCTGGGATGTGGGAACGTCATTTTATCATTCCAGAGTACATTCCATCAGCAGGCCAACAGGAAGTGTGTTGGAAGCTCAAGAGTGCGAAGTGAACAGAAATGATTTCTCTCTAATGTATTGTAACCACAACTCAAGCCAGGTGGAACTTTCTCTCGGAAAATGCAACATATTTCTCTCCTCTTTTGCCAAGAGAGAAAAGCTGAGGGCAAAACAGGGAAAAACTCAGTGACCGTTTTCCACAGGAAGCCACTCTGCTGACTTAGAGAAATGCAGCGTGAGTTACATCATCATCAAGTGACCAGAATTGTACTGTTGCCAGAAAGTCTTGAACTGGTGAAAGTGAAAAGAGGGTAATAAAATTATAAAAAAAAAACATAATCTGCTCCACCGAACTCTAAATTTACACATATTAACATACATGTATATGCTGTCATGCACAAACACACACAGCTGCCCCACTCCCTCCTGCTGGTTCAGTGTTCACTCATGCTGTGAATTCAAGTGGCACTAAGTTTCAGCACATTTTCAGCTCAAATCGCTCTGATTACCATAACAAAAAAACCCTAATGATGTTCATGGTGCAGCGTGTTGGGCTCATTTCCGCTGCATCCTCACAGCAGGAGGCAGTGAGCCCCAACATTATGGCTCTGTGTGGTGGTCAGTAGATTAAGCCATTTTCACTCATTTAATGGTTACAGATCATTTTAAAACATTGCAAAAGAAGCTGTGGTAGAAAAGATGCAGCCACAAGTTGATGGCACCTCAATGTCATCCATGTAAGCTAAATGTCATATGGAAACCCACACATTCTCTCTCCTAAATAGTTAAATACAGCCGCTTGGTATGAACGCTGTGACACTCTATTCACCCCTCTATCATTAGTTCTGGACATGTCAGTTTCCACTCATTATAGGCATGGTGCCTTTTCAATTCCCATGTTCACAGGAAATATACAGTTTACATCATTACATGCATAGGGTCTTTTCAAAATAAGCTTTCTTAGGATTAGACAGCAAAACTACTTTGTATGGTTAAGGAAAATGATCAAGTTTAAAACAACTTTTGGTCTCACACAGGACACAAACAGCGGCCTCAAGTCCTGTGTTTGTTTGACTCACCTGTTCACCCTGACCTCCTACCTATGCTTACTTTCTTGCTCTTTGTAGTCCACCATTTCCTCTGAGCATCTAGTATTGCCATGGATTGCTTGACATTGGAGTTAGTTGAAAGCTCAATTCATCTAACACCTCTTCCTAACATACAGCAAGCGAGTGACAGATGAAGTGCGAAAAACTGCAGAGAAATACTACAATCAATTACAACATTCAGGGAGCGTATAGATCCCATAGCGAGCCAAAGAACGTCCTGCTGTTGCTGTGAGAATTCATCAGAGGTGCACTAAGCCTTTTCCAAACAAGCAAAACACTAATTTGCCTGTTTGCTGACGCACGGAGCAAATTAGGACATTAACTTTGGGAAAAGTGACAATCTCATGTGTGCTCACTTGCTTGTTTGCATTGTCTCCAGTTAGAAAGAGGAGCCCTGTGCATCAGCATCAGACACCGAGAAGCACTTTGCAAACAGCTCGCATATCCTGACAAGTTTTACATTTTATAAAACCAAACACAAGTTGGGCCCATAAAGCCTTATGTCCTTTGTCCCAGGGGAGGAGAGCTGTGGCCTGGGTGGAGTTGGGCGTTTTGGCGTTGAACCATTTCAGGCTTGAGGGGCACGTTTGATCATGCATCACTCACGCTCTGAGGAATGCACACACACTCCCCACATTGTGTAAATGATGGGTCCCATCTTCTCAAATTAGGGGGTAAAAGAAATAGTTTGAAGATGAATGGATGGACAAACAGTGCATCTACGAACCTGATCAAGCACAGGAATGCCAAGATGACTTGATGCAACATGACAGCAACACTCCCTGTAGATTATCATTTATGTGATTTAAGTTGAGAAACTGGGATGGCACAGCTGAGCTCCAACCAGACTGAAAGCAGCAGGAAGCCAAAAAGGACAGCATGAAAAAAGGGACCGCAAGCTCATCCCATACTCCAACCTCTTTAACCTTCGCTGCCCTCCCAGTGGGGTTTAAGCAGCAGCCGACACGCACACAGATGCGGCTTGCATGAGAAATGCAGGGGAGGAAGAAGACCCCCTGTGGTGTGTAAGCACTTTGTTCCCAGGACTCTTTTTGCTTCCGTCCTCTTTGCATCCAGCTAACAGCCAGCTGATTGATGACAGAGAAGCAGTGGAGTGTAGAGATGAAAGATTATCCTCTCTAAAGTCCAGAGGACAAAGTGTAGGACAGAAAGCAATGACTTATATAGGATCTTGGATCTTGTGTTAATACCACAGCTAAATATTTACATCACATCTATATATAAGTCTGTGAGGGAATGAATGTATGTATCAACAAGAGTTTTCTTTCCCCAGACAGACACAAGAGGCTATATGTAGTGGATACAGTAGCTTCCCATTGGCTTTTGTGCACACAGTTCAACTGGACTGATGATCTACAAAGGATCAGTATCGGTATACAGTAGCACAGTATGTCTTTGCATTATAGTTGAGCCGTGAATCGAAGCTACTGTGCCTTTTGAATTTGTACCCAGCTGCTTCTTCACATAGGAAGAATCAATTCTCCCGTTTAATAAAAACAGGATGTCTACACAGTAGAAAGACGCAGATATTTTTTAAATTGGCGCTACATGACCAGAGGAAACAGAGAAAAGGGAGGCTCTTGCTGAAGAGGTAGAAAATCTACAACTGTCAGAATGCACAGTGCCGCACTGGACCAATAAATGTTCCTGCTGGTGGGTGACATCGTGCAAACTCGTACATGTGAAACAATGGCGGCTGGCAGGCAAGAAACAATCTCATGTAACAGTAAAATGTTGAGCTAAAAATGTGTTTTTCAAAATCTTTGAGGTGAGAAAAAGGCAATGCAGTAACAGGCTCTTGGCTTATATTTCATCAGCGCTGCTTGCTTTCATCGTTTGTTCTCAGTTTTTTCAGCCTCTGTGCAGGAAACAATATGGTGCCCACCTGTTCACAAACTCTTGCCATTACAGCTAAACATGGCAATAAAATATCTATTTAAGAGACATTTCAGGTGAGAAATAGGCAGTGAGGTAACATAATTTTGGTTTATATTAGATCAGAACTGCCTACTTATACCGTTTGATTGAAATTCAGTCCGAGAGAGAAAGAGGGGCGGGTCTGTCTACTGATGCACTTCTATAATCTTTGCTTCTGCTGTGGGAGCATGGGTGGCGAGCAATACAAAAATGTGAACTAACACGAAGCTGTCAAAACTCCACTGGATGATGTGTTTGGTGTTTCACCCTGTGGTAGGAGGGATATCTAGGTACTGGCTAGATGGGTGAAGTTATAGTTCATTTACACTCACTACCCACATTGTTTTGACACAAAGCTGGTTGAAAATCTGCAAAGTATCCCTGTAAAAGCGCTTATATTTCCTACAAGCACAGTTTTATAATGTAACACTATCTCTCACCATACGTAGATGATTCTACATTACAGGAACTCGAGATATTATGATGGTGCGAATGCAATGACTAACCCAACTATCACAACCCCCACACGCCCGCAGCTGAGAGCCAGAAAGAGAGACTCAGTCAGAATGAAAGTGCATGTTATCCTTTAGGATATTTCAGCCCTTTCCTTTCATCACAGGCTTTTGAGGACACAGTACATCAAGATGGCAGTGTGAGTTAGTCAAAAAACTCACACTGTAGTTAAAAAAAAAACAGTAGTCAGCTGGAAACTTGACAAGAGATGATAAAAATAAGCAAGAATTTGGATGTAAGCCACTTCTTTAAAGCACCTGTCCAAACTTGTGTTACCAAATATACAGGAAGTAGAGATTCTTCTTCATACACCTGCCAAAAGAAGAGTCACCTCCACTTATTCCAAACCAGTTTGTGAAATGTTGATACATGACTGAAGAGAACATAATACAGATATTATTGGACTGATACAAACTGATTTACAGGTAAAATCTGCATTCCGCAGGCCTCTCTGAGCACAAGAAGACACTGTTCCTATTAACTCAGCGCAGAGCATGACTTCTTTCTTAAAGAATGTCTGGCACAGATAAGGCCTGCCTTTTGTTTCAGCGCTGAAACACACACATACACACACACACACAGCATATAGACCTACATAACCAATTCAAACAGACATAAAGTGAAAGTGGGGGGTGTGTCAATGTATGCAATTCTCTCTTGAAGGATTATGTTTCTCTGGAAAAGTCAATATTGGTAAATTTAAAACCCAATTCTTGACATTATGATTGCTTGTAATAATTTTCAAGACCAGGTTGTCTGCTTGTGAATGGCTGAGTTAATTGAATGGTGAAATGTAACAGACATAAACATGTCTACACTAAAATATGTTGGGATCAAAATGGAATGAAAACCAGTTAAACTTTCACCGTAGGGTTTAAAGGTGACAACCAGAGCATGAATTCAACAGCAAACCACTATTTGCTATGTAAGGAAACAGTGGAGTAATAGCATCCTGAGCAGAGAATAAAGTCACACCACCACACTAATCTGAGCTTCTCTGCTCTTTATGTTGTTTGGAGGTGATATTTGTGAGAGTACAGTTAATCCATTGTAAATAGTACACATGCATGCTGAAATTATTGTTAAATTGCAATTTATGATTTTGTTGGATATCTAGCTTGACTACAACTTGCAATTTTTTTTCGGTTTCAGGACATAAATATCATCCTCCGAGCATGAGGTTTGTGTTTGTCACACTGTGTAGGTCATGGCTTAGAAAGGAAGCGGTATGTGTTAATATTTGATTATGTCCCTCTTTCCACACTAACCTACAGTAACAGAGCTTAAGATATACTGTATATTCTAAGTTAAGGCATCTATTTATGGCTCTGTGTGATGTGAGAGAGAAGAGATGTTGCTTTGAACCAGCTGTACACCAGAAGAAAGAAGTGAGCTTTGCAGAACAGCCTTCTTCCCTCCTGTTATCTTTGGCAGCATTGACCGAACATCAGCGGAATAAGCCTCCTGCTGACACCACTGTCAGATCTGCCAAAGAGGAAACAACCACCGATCTACACTTTTATCCATCTACAAATGTTGCATCAGTGCCAGAAAGTCAGGAAGAGGCACATTCTGGCTGTCTGGTTGGCACATCATCTGATCATGTACATCTCATGACCAGATGTTGGCCAAAAAGCAACCTGATCTGGTTTTGGTTTTCTGGGTTTAGTTGTGGTTCACTGATATAATGCGCAAACATATAAAAGACGTTATTATTATTTATTTATTATTTATATTTATTCTTTCGCAGATCTCAGTTACTCGGTGTAAATTAAGGTTTAAAGCATGTGAATAAAACTCCATTAAGTGTGTAGTTTTAAAAATATTTAACATTGTTATAATAAATCATCTAATCGTGTTACCTGTTTAACTTTGGGTTGTTATTCATTACAGACATTTCACTTAAAATTGGAGTGTTGCACTGGAATAATGGATGGATAATTTACACACACTGACCCAGAAGTGACTGAAAATGTCCACAAAGAGACACAAAAAGACCAGAAAGAGATGCAAAGCAAAAACAACCACAAGGAGACATAAAATGACTACAAAGCAACACAAAACCTCACTCAATTAGACACAAAATACCCCAAAGACACACAAAACAACAACATAGGGACACAAAATGTCCACAGGGATACATAAAAGCACAAAAAGATGCATAACACCTACAAAGAGATGCATATGCTTTTGCATATCTGTGCCCACGGGTCCTGTTGACTTATCTGCCCATGACTGGAAGCCAAATATTTTTAGATTTTTGCTGGTGGGATGTTTTTATGTATACATGAGATGGAAGAGTCAACGGGGATATTTATGTTCATTCACTTTGGCTCATGGTTGGCAGTTTTCTCCCACAGCTCAAAGGTCCCACTAGTGTTAATATGTTTGTGTTAACACTCTTTACAAACTGGCAACCTTTCATTTGATGTATGCTGGAATTGGAGCCAGCCACCTGTCACTATAATGCAATGCTGGGGTTTAAAAACCTAATTAATGAGTAATTTATTCATAGCAAAGGTGAGCTCATGTTAAAGGTTAACATATTCATCTTAATAATTATACTAAAATTGGCCACTTGTAGCTGCTCCGGTCAAGTAGACATACACTGCTGTTTGGTTGCAATGATGTCCAATTATTAAAGTATGCTTTTAGCAAATTTGAATGCTATAGCTTGAATACCTTTTAGAAAACAATGATGACCTTAGTTTCCAAGTATTACAGGATTATGTAGGTTTATCACAGGTAACACTTTCAAATGTCAATACACCAAAAATGACACACATTATCTGAATTACTGTGAACACACACACACACACACACACACACACACACACACACACACACACACACACACACACACACATTGAGCCACTGATTTTGTAAAATAAACACTGACCGCAATCTCAAATCCCTAAATGACCTGTCAGCACATTTTTAAAAGTCACACAGATTGGTCTCAATGCATGACTGTTCAATATGGCTGTTCAAGAAAGCACACACACACACACACACACACACACGGTCCCTTATCTTGAGTCCATGTGTGTGATGGAAGAAGGAACATGAAGGCCACGTAGACGATCTGGGACACAGAACTCACAAACAGGATGAATTTAGTTTGGGATAACTTTACACATCTAATGAACACTGAGGCTACGCAGCTACTCTCATTGATTCTTGTAATTGTGAATGTTCATTTTTGGTGATTTAGTGATTAATTTACTCCAAAATACAGCCTGTATCGCCAAACATTGACTCAAGGATGCAGTGACATTAGAGGATTATTTTACAGTTAAGGACAATGGCCAGATTTTCATTTCAATACTGAACTTCAAACACTCTCTCAGTCAAATTCCCAGAATGACAATCAAGCATTCATGTTACGACATGTAATATGTGTATTTATGTATTAACTAATGAGGACATGGATGTGTGGTATTGGTGTGATGGGGCAAAGAGAGGCTGGTTGGAAGGTGGAGGGGGGGTTCAGGGGTTGAGAAAGAATGAAGCGACAGGTTTACATTAGCACAAGGGGTGGTCTTACGCAATACCCCCGCTCACTGAGACAGCTAGAGAAACAAAGCATGCGGGACAGAGAGCCGGGGTCTAGACCATCTATGCAGTTAATGTCAAAGTGCACGTGCATATGCATGAGCGCATACAGTGTATGCATGCACAGTTTGTCATGGTTTACTTTGGAAGGACTGCATAAACATAAGCAAAAAATACAAATTGTTGTTGTTTTAACTCAGAGGCTCTACTACATTTGTTCTGTAACATTATGACAATGCAGCATCAGGTAACACTTAAGTTTTCATATTCCACAAGTTCCTAATCATTTTCTAATAGGTTTCTTTAATAAAATAATGCTAATGATGGGGTAAACAGAAACTATTCTGAGGCAGCTGATGAGCTGAGTTTCTTGGTCTCATTGAGTTTATAAGCAGTTGTTATTCTTTAGGGGGATTTTCTCCTAAAACCTTAATGACTGAAAAAACTTATGAATCAACAAATCTGAACTTCTGAATATTCAGTAGACTTGCTGTGCGCTAAAAAAGCTCAAGGTTACATTGGACATTACTTGGAATAAATGACTTGGATTTGAATTAAACACCCTCTCTATAATCAGTATCAAATTGCACAGTCCTTTCCAGCAACCTTCCTTTGAACTCAAAGTTACATGTGAGGTCCCTTCTAGGAAATTGTTAGGAAACTAAAGTGTTAGCCAACAGAGGCATTATTGTTACACAAGACATTTGAAATGCAATTGAAATCCTACGCACAACAACGAAAAACTACAATGTCTAGATTAGAATGCAAGCCTCTGTGAACCAGTCAATGACATTGCTTCAAATATAGATGATGTGGCAAAGAAGATACAAATTCTAAAACCTGGATGTCTCACACACATCTTCAACTCGGCAGTACAGAGGATCCATACAATCAGCACAGTTTCAAGGAGCACACCCAAGATATGTGTCACCACTTCAACCAAATGTCTCCCATTCTGCTCCTGAGTCATGACGTTGAGGAATGGCCAGCAAAGTGATTTTTGCAGAACATTATAATGTCACAGTGAAGTTGATGTTTGACCGATTTTATATAAAATGTCATCACTTTATCATTTTATCCTATTGGACATTTGTCACTGTTACCTTTGAACCACCAAAATCTAATCAGTTTATTGTTGAGACCAAGCAGATGTTTGTGCCAAATTTGGAAAAGAAATCCTCAAGTGTTCTTGAGATATTGCAATCACCAAAATGAGACGGACAAGGTCAGAGTGACAGTGACCTTTGAACATTGGACATTTATGCCAAATTTGAAGAAATTTCCTCAAGGTCATCTTAGGATATCACACTCACGACCATGGAATGGACAGGCAATTTAAAGACATAATGCCTCTGACAGTGATCAATGTGGAGGCATAAAAGCACACAAAACCATGCAGCTTACTCTCTGGACCTGCAGTTGGCTTTCTCAAGATTTGCTTCACCAAAAAGTTAGTACAATACTCAAGGGCACTGGTTACAGTACCTTTACTATTTGATGCAAATAGTTTCAAAACTGTGGAAAATATGTGTGAAAATGGAGCCTCAACTGTCCATGCTCTAATATGTTTTACTGTCCAAAATAAACCGTAAGTTGCATTCACCGTGAAACTTTTAGTTATGCTTCTTTCATATGCAGTTGAGCCCTAATCTCCCTGCTCTCCGGCCAAAATCTCTCTTACAAAACCTCCCTGTTCAGCGAGCTACATCTGTCTACTCTATAGTGACATATGCACACACACACACACACACACACACACACACACACACACACACACACACACACAGTAGATACAGTGTAATTCCCACCATGTTTCTACACCCACACACCAAAGCTATGGTATACTGAGTACGGCCATCCTTCCTTCCTGCTGCAGGACATATTGTCCATTATTGACCAGTGACTTTGCTTCAGCTGTTCTGATTTTTTTTTTTCACTTGTATGCAGCGTGCAATCCATCCAACAAATGGAAGGAGGCACTCCTCGTGCAAAAGAGTGCGTGTGTGTGTGTGACTTTGTGGGGGCGGGAATGATGGATCCAAGAAAGTGCGGGACTGCTGACACGGCAGATGGGAATGTTTTCATTTGGTTACAAGGAATTCCGCAGAGATCTGAGGCGAGGATGCGGGCTGAATAATGTAACAAGGGGGAATGTGAAGGGAGTCCATCAGTTTTTAAGGGAGCAATCAGTGTTCCTGTCTCTTCTTGTGTCTTTGTAGGAGACTGGCCTGTCAATCACACTTGCGGTTTCAGATCTGCAGGGGTGTTTGGATTCAGCGGGGATCAGGGCTGGGGGCCTGCCAAATGCACAGGGAGCCTTTGTCAACAACCTGCAAGGGGACGATTAATGACGGACGTAGATGAGGAGCAACTGGGAAGGTGAAACAAATCAAAAACCCTTACACAAACATAAACGGTGAAATAAAGTGGAGTTTACTAAAGACAGCAGAGGTCAAAGGAATACTTAAGTTTTTTTGTATATTGGGTTGTATGATGTACTTTTCCATAGACTGTGTTACATGCAGTAGATATCGGCCTGTGCGCCCCTAGTTTAAAGAAGCAATAAACATAGCAACCTAAAAAAGTCCCACCAAAAAAAAATAATATCTGCTTAAGTGTATGCTATACTGAGAGTATTTCCACTGCTTTACCTTTCTGTCAAACAGCCAATTCGGACATTAAAGCCATTAGTTGCTTAAGTAATTCATACATGTTCATGTAAAAGCCACCAGACTCCATTAACAGAAACAGCAGTTTTAGCTCCGTAAACACTTGAGCTGCTGGTCTATTGCAGTTTTGATCAGTTAGTTAGTTTGTGTTATTGTGTTACTATGGTGTATCCGACAAAACCCTTTAAACGTTTAAGTCACACAATAACACAAACAAAAATAACTGATTGAGGCAGCGGTAGACCAGCAGCTCGTGTGTTCAGCTATGTTAGATTACTCAATGAAGTCTGGCTTTGAAGAGAGCGATGTAACAGCGTCATTTTCCCACTGGAAGTCACTGTCTGACATTAAGGTAAAGCAGTGAAAATACTCTCAATATAACAAGCTTACACTGAGATAGATCTTTTTAGGACTTTTATGTGCCTCAGATACATTTTGTTGCTGACCCCTTTACAGCAGTAGATTGCTTATTTTCCATGACGGACCCCAGCCTGCTTCTCAAAACTGGGGGTGACATCTACTGTATGTAATAAACTGCCTAAAAGTACCCCTAACAACCCCACTTTAAAAATCAGAACCATTCCTTTAAAGTCAGTGGTCCAAAATTCTGACACAATCCTGTTTAGCTTTCTCCACACAGCGTCATACACTGCCCGCGGTGAGAGTAACGGGGGTGGGGGGAGAAAAAATGGTTGAGTGACAGGGTTGAAGAAGAGCAAACAGGAAAAAGAAACAACAAGCTGAAAATAATAATGTAAAAGAAAAAACACGACAGTGCACAAGCAGAACTGGAACAAAAGTTAGAGAAAGCTGGGCCAAATCTGAACCAGCTGCTCAACTGGATCCCAGATGTGAGAGAGTGAGAGTCAACACACACACCATCTCCCCTCCTAGGACACGGCAACGAGCCAGAGTGAACCGCATGACTATTTCATTTGTCACCTCAGGGAAGCTGTGTCTGAGCAGGGCCCGCCATTTGACAGGACAGCTGTCCACTTCCTCTTCTGGACTCCAGCTCTTTCTTTCACCACAGAGGTGTGTTTTCATTCATGCTTTGCTGGCAAGCTTTGTGAGTTCCCCACAGCGTAACTCATGACGCATTCAGTGTGTTAATGTATGAAATATCAGGCACGTTACCAGGACTACAGTAACGATGGAGACCATTAATCCTGTTTTACTTCTTGTCTTCCACCCTCTGTCCTTACACCTCCTCTGAGTCCATCCATCCAGTTGATCCATCCCCTTCTCTCCATCAATTATCCCTGTCTATCCTATCAGCCATCTATCATCCCTCTGGCCATCCCGCCTTCTCTTCCTGCACCCAGTTAGAAAACAGACGTACAGACAGACCCAGAGAATCTACTGAAACTCAACCCGGCTTGCTGCTGCCGCCCTGACACTGATTCATATCCATCCCACATCCGCATTACAAATCATGGGTGCAAGAAGAGAAGAGAAAGAAGGAGGTGGAGGAGAAAGGGAGATAAAAGGTTGAGAACAGGACACAATACCTGCGGGATAAATGTTGAGACAAATGTGGGCAACTGCCACAGAGAAAGAGAAACTGAGAGTAGGAGTAAGAGCGATGACAGATGTTGACAAAAGGCCTCACACTCTTTATCTTTTTCTGTCTGTCCTCTGCCAGTCGGTTAAACCAGTTGGGTTGTTTTTTTTTAAGGCAAGCAGGGCACCGCATAATACCAACATTGTGTGTGAATAACAAACATCCACTTGCGGCTAAATGTCCTCTTTTACAGGAACATTAGTCATACCGACGTCAGAGGCAGGGATTCCTTTGACCAATATGATCCTGAATGGTAAACAGATAAACAACTGAAGAATGTATGTGTGTCTTAAAAAACAGCCAGTCTTGTGGAACTGGCTTGTCCCCATACATTTCTAAGTTTCGACGTGAGCCACTTTAACAGGGTGTAAACAACGGGGGTTGCAGTTGATATTTCATGGTGGAGTTAATTTTTTAAACGGTTGAAAAATGCTTCGGGATGAGAAATGATTTTCTCATCCTTCAACTCTACTGTATAAAGAAGTGCAAGATTGTGTATGAAAAAAACAAAACAAACAAAAAGCCACCCTGAAGTTAAAAGTTCTGTTTCTGGAGAAAAAAACCTCACTGTTTTGAGACTTTTTTTAAACATCACGCAGTTTGGAGACACCATGTCGTCCTCACTGGCTGACTGACCCTTTCACGCTGCAGAATACGACTGCATGTGACACTATTACCATCTGCTGCAACAGCCTTTAACATGTGCGCTGTATGTGCAAACACACACATGCTGCTACATGTTTAACAGCTTTATGCATGTGTGCATACATGTACTTAATGTCTTGAGAGGGTTTATTCATGCATGCCTAAATGTGTGGCAGTCAGCACAGAAGTCTGGCTCACCACAGATGCATTCCACATATTACACGCCGGCTGGTCCCGCTAGTTTCCTCCAGTTTGATTTAACGACTTCCTGGGGAGGGTACTCTCCACGGCAAGTTTTGGGGTTCACAGTTCAGACATGGATTCCATTCTGAGCACTTAGAACGGGGACCTGTGTTCATTTTCAGGTTTATACTTGTATTGTAGGTTTCTACTAAAACACATTAAAATGCTTTAATCTAAAAACAACCAAAAAAAAAGACTATTTTTTTATACTGTCTGTACACCTGTATTCACCCTCTGTCTGAGCACCTGACTCCCGAAAAACGCCCAGTCTGCTCTGATTAGTCAGCGTTTATGGGTCTAACATACCTGTGCTTTTGGCTTTTTTTCTGCACTATTATTACAGCTGGGGGAATGATTGTAATGAAGAACAGCGGCACCTTCTTTTTCTTTTACTTTTAAGGCTTTTTGCATTTATGGATAGTGCAGAGATAGACATGAAAGGGGAACGAGTAAAGCCTCCTGCAGACATTAAGTTGGGCATATACAGATCACGCGATGACATCATTTACTGGATCGCAGGCTATGAAATAGGTCCATCAACACCAATATGCATGAACAAAACGTCATCAGCGTGCGTCATCCATCTACGCTGCTGTAGGGGTGAGAGCAAAATACATATAAATAAGCAAACTGAGCTTGCTGTAATGGCATTTATTTGTGCCGGAAAAAGTCAGAAGAGAAGGAGGAGGAAAATGTTGACGTGGTTGTGGCTGGGGAAAAGAAGCCAACTGGCCAACAACCATGACAATGGCCATCCTTGAACCTCTCTCACTGTGGGCAGTAGGACCACCGTTTTAGAGCCACGACCAAAGATACTACCACATTTCTGTCACAATGGTTATCTTTCATCCGAGAGAGCCTAAAATTACACAGTGTGTACTGGGCCTAAGAAGGGGTGACTCAAACCCAGGCAGCCACCATTATGGACTAAGCTTACATGAGATGCATGCTCTACCAGGTAAGTTAAATCTATCGTGATCTGACGTCTAAAAAGTGTCGAAAAATGTTAGAAACAGAGCATTTAAAACCATTTGAAGCCGGTGCATATTCATTATAAGCAACTATATGCAACCAGAAACTCCCTCCCATTCTCATTGTGTATTGGCAGTGACTGTTTCACTGCACAAAGCATGCTGGGATACCTATGATGCGGAGTAAGTAGGCTGCACAACAAGATAGTGTGAAAATGTGAACGATTTAACGGTGCTTACATTAAAACAGCCAGTCAAACTGCAGCCACAACTGGCCGGTGACGCCGGGCAGATACGTGTTTGTGCCAACTGGACGCGTATAGTGGCCATGCACTGTAAAGTTTTTTGCTCACACGGATTACTTTTATATGCGTTTACCTCATTTTTCAAACCTCTGGCCACGTTTAATATGAATATTATCCAACATTGTAACATTATATGTCCGACAGAAAAACAGTAAAAGCATAATAGGTCCCCCTTGAACTCTGTCTGGCTAAACTAAAAGTCAGTCTCCTTGTTCATCAGTCAGTCATAGTGACAAAAGAACATATTGCGCCAAACCAGCAAACAGGGTTTTAAAGACAGAAAAAGCCTTGAAATCTGCAGTTTAGTGAAGACAAAAGAAGTGTTTAAATTGGGCAGGACAACCAAGGATAGACAAACGTTTCCCACTGAAAAAATACAGCGTAGTGCCAAGATGAAGAAAAGCAAGCCCAGGAACAAGATGCAGGCAATTTACTTAATAGTTTTGATTCGCGTTTCAAAAGGCCTTGGCAGGACGTTAACAAACTCCCCACCGAATCCTGATCTCAGTGGGGATGAATGATTGCAGCGAGAACGGTGAGAAGATTCAGTTTGTGCCACATTTTTCACTCTCATAGCTCATGATGGGAGCCAGATTTGTTCAGGGATCAGACCTCTGTATCTGCCATAAACCCAACTGATCTTGTGGTAGAGTTGTTTCTTATGGGGTCATTTTAATATAATACCCAGAATCCCTTTCACAATGTCTGATGTCTCTGACTTGATCTGTATTGACCAGTGAGCACAAATACTGAAGCTTTATTTCCAGAGTGCTTTCTCCTGCTGATGATGGTAATATCTTTATTGAAGAAGTCATTACTTTAATTGGGACTTTTAATTCATTGCCTATTACCCCTTTAGTTTACCTAAACATCAATCATCGCTGCATAATTGAAAAACTGAGCACAGAAGCAGAGGCATTACAGATGTGACCGTTAAATGACCGCTTGCTAAATCTTTCCCCTGAAACGCAACTGTTCAGTCATATCTTAGCAACCGCAACTGGGCATCTGCTCTTTATTTGGTTTGGGGATGTTTGCATGATGATCACATTTTAATTTATAATACTGTCTATGATAAAATGGCTAACCGGCTATTGCAGGTCCATTGCTGCTTCTTTATTTCCCCGCTTCGTAGATGAATTATAGACCGGTCATGATGCTGACTTTTTTCCTGGCATGTGCAGCTTTAGACTCAATCTCTAAGCATTATATCGTGTATAGCCATCATGTTCATTTCTAAGAGCTTTTTACATGGTTCTTGATTAGAAATGATTCAGCTGGAGACAGAGCATGTAACCATCTTGCAGAGTTGGTGTTATTCAGTATGGCAGATTAATTTCATTAGCTGTAGCAAGCTGTTGAAATCTGCTAGTACAGTCATCACTTCAGCTGACTAAATCCATGGTCCCCAAAATGAGTAACCTTTTTTTTTAAAATTTATTTCTACATAAGACTGAGGAGGCACTGGGACTCATGCTGGTAAGGGATCTACCAAAAAAGGTCCTCTTGTTTTTGTTCGTTGTTGTTATTTTGTTAGTACCCATTAAGATCTGGGATTCACCGCTATTTTATTATTTTTTACTTCTCTTTGTGGGCTAAAAACAGATGATCAGTCCATTGATTTCAATTCAGACTATAAAAACTTGGATAGTTTCCATTCTGCTCTTTTGCTTTGGTCCACAGCATTTAACATTTACAGCACCTACATGTTTTGCCATTGCTGCATTTTTACTTTTCCTGTAACACTATAGCACTGACTCTCTGGAATTGCACATTTACTTTGTTTAAGTTTATTGAACAGTACATCGATTTCACTACTGCAGAGGTGCTTCTTCTCCATACATCGTCTCTTTGGTGGCATCCCCAATACTTGGGCATGTGACAGAGTCTTTGCACACAGCACAACACCTGTGTTTATATAGTGTTTACGAGGTGTTACCTGTGCAAATATAGATAACTTATGATCAGTGGGAATCATCATTTAGCACACCCGGATAAGAGTAGATTTGGATGATTAAGAACGATTTTGAACAATTATTTTTTGCTTCGTTATTATAGATTTTTTCGTTTTTTGCCAAGAAGGGATGACATGCAGCAAAGGGCCGCAGGTTAGAGTTGAACCCACAACTGCTTCAGCAAGGACACAGCTTTGTACATGGGGTGCCCGTTCTGCCAGGTGCACTACTGGACAGGCCAAGAATGATTGTTGCATGTGGAGTTGACTTCTCAGATCCCCCCCCGCCCCCATAACATAAATTGAGGCTCATTATTTTAAAAATGACTACTCAATTTGAGTGGGAATTCTGCCTCCATTATCATTGTAAATTGTACTGTATACATGTGCTTGTCAGGCGCAGCACCAGTGACTAAGGAGGGCTTAGCAAAGGGTCAGTTGCCATCAAAGCTATCAAAGCCTTGAATGCAAATCTGTACATACAGTGCAATCACATTAAATCCACAGCAAACACCCTCCCTGTCCTTATCTTTAATCTTTAAAATTCAGAGCAAATTCTGAACTGCACAGTAGTTCAAGCATCCCTCCAGTGAAGAATGACCGTGAGGGCAGGTCTAAAAATAACTTAGCCTTGATCAGGTTAAAGGTCAGATTAATAGTATGAATAAACCTGTAAAGCTGTGGCAAATGGTACCTGAACTAAAAAAATATTAATATCGCCCCTCACCCTCCCTGTGTCAAACCAATTTCTGCAGTTTTCCTTCATCCTGCACACTGCTGCTGCTGCTGAATGGGACGAGGAATTGTATTGAAGTTCTCAGGGTAAGAGGCTGAGAGTGTGTGAGCTTTAATAGGGTGCGTAGGCTATCCAGTTGATTTAATCAGAGTGTGTGGTTACTGATAATCCTATTTCATATATGGGTCCCTGCAATAAGCCCGCCGGCAACACGTGCAGAAAATCTGCTGCACCGTGGATTCAGTGCAAGTGCCCACGTGCTGGACTGATGTTCTTATGAACACGCCAAAATACTGTATGCCTGTGAAGCACAAATATGAAAATATGATCAGACAGCATATGTGTGCATGTGCGTGTAACACAAATGCAGACCAGCAGTGAGAACCACATACAGGCGTAGATTACTGCACGCATAACTGTCACCACTTGCTAAAGATGTGCTTCTGAGTGTACAGTCGCTGGCCTCCAAAAACAGGGATCAGTACCAGCGTTACAAAGAATAATAGCCTTTTTTCATTTTTTTTAAAGGCACAGTTTTTAAAAATGGGTAGTGGGTGGAGGTTTCTGATAAGGCAGAAATCAATGGATGTGTACTCATGTTGCAGGCCTAATTCAATCAATCACCAGTGACAGGAGGGACCGCAGTGACACATCCGCTTTTATATGATGCTTTCGATTCAGGCACAGCTTGATTATCTCCTCTCAAATCGACATGTGGGATATTGTTTTTTCTTTTGACATCTGAATAGCGCCTCTGTATGAATTATCACTCAGGATTAAGCCATCAGACTCTCTTTATTGGTAAATGTCATGTGAGTAGGAATTCAAGATTTTTAAGCAGAGAAGAAATCATGATCACCACACACACCATGTTCCAAACAAACTGTAGCCACTCAAAATGCCTTGTCAGCAAATTTTGCATTTTGCAAGCTCTGAAGCTGTCAAAAACAGTAAATTACTTCTTGAAAAATCTTTACCGACAGCAATATTTTTGGATTCAACAAACATCTGCAGCTACTGAACCTCATGGTGATGCCACGTGGCTCTAATTTACTGAAGCAGCATGCTCATTTCATCTGACATCATCTAGGGGCATCAATTCGTTGCGCACATGCTTTCACATCAACAGGGTGGGGCTGCCCTCTTTGTTCAGCTGGTCCGTGGTCTTTCAGCTGTCAATTTTCTTTGTTGAGGAAAGAAAGAGCACGACAAATCTGTACATTAGAGGGTTAGACAAGACAGAGATGTTGGAGCACCAGCAGGACCAAACCTAGCAAACCCTCTCCTCCTGCCCACTAACACCACATCTCCACTTCCACCACTCCTTTGAAGTAACCACAAATTGTCATGCTTCTGACATGAAAGACGCGTTCCCTGCAGTTCACAGTCAGAGCGTTCCACCAAGGCCTCTACCTTTACACACAGTGGGAACTAAAATATTTATGTGAACTGATGGGGGATGTCAGATATTTTTACGAGCCCTGATGCTCTGCATTGTCTTTCTGTGACACTTGCAGGTTATGAGGGTTTAAAAGGTCAATTGGTGGTTAAAGGGTTGCTTCCCTGGGGGAGAGGAGGAGGAGGAGGAGGACAGTTAACTGACATCACCAGCATCATTAGGATTTTACCTGATCCTTGATCTACCACAGTCTAACCTGTCAGAGCTTTTATCCCACAATGCAAGAGTGTACTATTAGCAAGGCATTAGGTAATTTAAAATGACATCATGTGTGTCTTTAACATATAATTCGAAAGCACAGTGTTGTTATGTCAATTACTGATGGAATACTAAAAGAAATACTTGATTCCCCAATTGACCATTTGTATAGCAATAACAGCCCATGTTACGCTGAATTTATGATGAAAACTGTGTTTCTTGCATGCCTCAATGGTAAATGACAAATCTCCAAATTCTTGATGCAATGAGGTAAAATGGGATCATATTTAACAACACTAAACCTATAACTATTTCTAACTACTACTATTTCTATATAAAAAGACAGCCCTTTTCAAGGGGGAACTAAACTGACAATGAAACTTATCCATACTCTCTTCACAGCCGGACCAAAACACTAATATTACCTCGCTGGAAGCTGGAGTTGTTGGTTTACAGCTGCCTCCATTGGTAGTTTGTGTTTTTGTACAACTTTGGTGAATCTGAACACTGAACTTTAAAACACCAAAAGAACAAAATAACTGATGGAGGCAGAAGTAGACCAACAGCTCCCATGTTCTGCGTGGTAAAATGACTGTTTTGGAGTCTGGATTTAAAGAGAGCATAGATACGTTTCATTTTTAGTTCAGTTTCCCGTCAAAGGGCTGTCTGTTTGGGAAGTTCTGAGCATACAGTTGAATACATGAGAGTTTGTAAACGGATGTTTTGATGTACTTTTACTGTGTTAAAATGCAAACCCTTTTGACTTTAATTTGTCAAGAATTTTCTCAGTTTTGGGATTTTTCATTCACCAGAGGCATGCAAGAAAAATAACAATTTCTACATGAATTCAAAGTACCACGGTTATTAATATACAAATGGTTATGTGGGGGAGTAAGGTATTCCTTTAATAATGAAATTGACATTACTGTCCAAAATATTTTACACTGAAAACCATCTACCTAAATGCATATGGTCTGAATTCTCCTCTTTGGATATTTCAATAGTCAGTTTCAAAACAATCTTTTCATCATATACATATTGTTTAGGGTAAACAAAGTTAGATATAATTACAAGTACGAAATATTCAACATGTCAGATTTAATTATCTGGACCACACTGTCAGATATGTCCTGTTATATACTGTATGCATTTACACAACATATGCATTACATTAGCAAAAATGATGTAACTGGAAGTGAATTTAGCATTTCTTTACATTGTCTGCAGCTGGCTGCTTTGTGCATATTAAAAAAAAACAACCATACTTTAATCATAAACTTGTGCTGATGTTTTAGACCCAGTATAGAGATAAACCTACATAAATACATCCTCCCCATGTGTGGGACTACCTCGAGCATAAATAAATTGTTTGACCTTCCTATACCTTCAAAGAAAAGCCTATTGCTCAGAGGGGCAAATGCCTAAAGATTAGTGCCAAATGCAGGAGATTTACTTGCCATTTTCTGGTGATTGTCAATGAAGACTGATGGTATTTCTGGGATTTAAAAAAAGACAGAATTCTCAAGCAGAGCAATTTTGTTAAAGTCATCTTTAGCAGAACAAATAACAGGACTGATAAAAGCTTCAACATGGGTGGAGAAGCTCCATAAATGGAGGGTAAGACGATACAAATTCTAAGCCGACACAGTCATTTTCTTTTTGTCCGAGCACATCATATGTGGATGCATTAGGGAGAGTGGTTGGGAATGAGTGTCTTGACATTAGCAACTTAATGTGAGTGGTCTGGAATCTTTCTGAGCGTTTTGCCAAGGACTTGATGCTGCAGAGGATCTATTTCTGGAGAAGGTCAGAAGGTCAACGTCGCTCTGAAAGAGGTTTTCTCCAAAATGAGTTAAAGACAAACAGACAAGGACAACGGCTGAATGCTGGCAAATCATACTGCTGTGGCTTAGGCCTGGGACACTTTCCAGGCATCACTGCATTAGCAAACATGCAGTACATCAATGTCAGCCTACTTTGGCAACAGGTAATCTTATTCAGCACTTTAATGCATTTTCTTTTCTACTATAAAATCATCTGCATTGTTTCAAGGTCATAATGTACCATTCCATTTACTCAGCATATAAAACAACCGTGCTTTCTCCGCTGGTGTGCTGACAGGAACAGATGAGAGCTACATCCTTGACCAAGGCAGAGATTGGTGGAGAGAGGCAGTCGCCCTCTCCACCGAAGCTGCTGGTCACCCTTGGCAACAAAAGTGCTAGTTCACCTCCTCCGACTACAGAAGGCAGCATGGTACCTATTTACATATTTCACAGGCTGCTGCCCAACAGGAATTTATTATCTTCGATAGGAAAAATGATGATGTGTGTAAAAGGAAGATTATTAGGTGATGATGATGCAGGTGAGGTATAAAACTGCAGGCAGTCAAGAGGAACTAGGGCGATAGACAAATATCTAGACTGTCAAAAAGCACTTCAATCTGCCAATAAGTGGAGACATGCTTTTAAAATAATTTAGGAAATTACATATAAGAGCACTTTTTTCATAGTGCTTTCCAATCTTTGACCACATCCAGTTAGCTAATGATTTATGTAACTTAAAGGGACACCACCAATTTCCAACCAGCTTTTATCAAACAATGTGGCTAGTATGATTCGGTGAGCTGTGGTAAACCTTCCACCATTGAACCAGTAAAATTTCATCATATAGTTTTGCTGGCTCTTGCGCTGTTGCTCGAACTACAAGGTGCACTTCTGTATTTTTGTTCTGCCAGCCACCCATGCTGCCACTTTGGATATAAAGTGTACACAGCTGATCAAAGACAAACCTGCCCGCCTCTCTCTCATCCTCTCTCTGTGTCGGTAAAACTAGGCCGTGCTGATCTCATGCAAATCATGATTATTTTACAACACTGCTATTTCTCTCCTTAAGTGTTTTCAGAAACAAACGTAAGGCCCTGTTTAGCTGTAATAGCCATAGTTTGTGAACAGGAAGTGGGCGCCACACTGGTTCCTGCACAGTAAAAATACAGGCCGAAAAACATCAGTAAAACTAAGCAGTGCTGAAAAATTATAAACCAGGACTCTGTAACT
Organism: Plectropomus leopardus; assembly: GCF_026936395.1. Taxonomy (NCBI): domain Eukaryota; kingdom Metazoa; phylum Chordata; class Actinopteri; order Perciformes; family Serranidae; genus Plectropomus; species Plectropomus leopardus. The sequence goes on along the minus strand of NC_142177.1, from coordinate 12,632,613 downwards.
GAGCTGCATATTTGTTACTTAATATGTTTTAGCTAACCATTTAATGGTAATACGAGATTGTTTGTTACCAGCCGGCCGCCATCGTGTCAAACGGATAACTTTGCTTTACGTCACCCACCAGCGGGTGGATTCATTGGTCAGTGTGTTCTGGTATTTGTAGGTGTACTACCTCTTGAGCAACATAATCTTTTTTCTCTGTTTTCTCTGCTCATTTAGCAACAGTTTCAAAAGTATTTGTATTTTACCACTGTACAGACATACAAGTTTTATACAAAGGCCATCTTTCCAGCAGTAGTACTTCTTTGAGAGGAACCAAAATGCCAGAAAAATATCTGAAGCATCTAAAAGCACTCTAATCTGTCAATAAATGGAGACAGGCTTTTAAAATAAGGTAGGAAATCACATGTAAGATCACTAATTATTTTGTGCTGATTGTGTTCATGTAATGATTACTTCATGGAGTGGGAAAGGAAAAGCAGCACATGCAATAACATCTTGTATTTATGAGTAGTAGAGCACGTGGAGGAAGTAAATGAAAAAATAATCACTTTGGATCAGTCAACACAATAAGACATGCCTAGTTTGTTTACCTTTCCCACAGAATATGGGGGTTTAAGAGCTGCCTCTATCAACAAAAGCACACCGACTGCTCTGACAAGGTCGTGACCTCATATCTGTAATTCCTGCAGGTAACCATGGCAACTACAGGGGAGGTACACACCTGACAGGAGCAAAATAGGTACTGCTGATATCCGACAAAGAAAAGAGTAGAGGAAAATGATAAATTATCATTCAAATAATTTATGCACAACGTTGTTGCTCAGATATGATCAGATAAATAAAAGACGTAAACATATCTTAATGTCTGTTGTGATTTTCAAATGGGCCTGGAGATTGTTAACGTTTCCCGGCTGCAGGGTATGACATGTAGCAACCTGGAGCCTGAAGAGATTATCTGAATATGAGGTCAACCAGCAGGCAGGTTTGGCAACTTTCAAGAGATATGAAGGTGGTAAGTGTAACATCAGCCAGTCCTGTATGGGAAATGATTTACTGTTGACGATTGCCAATTACAGTCAACATGACCAACAGTTTGGCTTTCGTGAATATTTTATGCTGATTTTTTTTTTTTTTTTTTAAAGTAATTCCAAATAAATGCTGGGTGGTTTTGGTGTGAATTATTCTAAAACATAGTCAACACGTTTTCTAAATGTCTTGAACTAATGTCACAGATTTGTTTAAAAACTGTTGTGCTGAAAAAAGGTAGAATATAACAATGTTTTTGGTGCAACACATTATTGCAACGTAACTTTCTTTGTGCCCACTTTGCCCATCTGTCTCCTCCTGTCACTTTCTGAGTCTTGTTGACTCACTCACTCAACCTGTCTGGATCGCCTGGTGCTGTGTACTGTATGTGGGTGGGATTTAAATGACAGAAAGAGGCAGACAGGTGCAGCTGGTTTCCCGGATCTGTAAAGTCCCTGCTGTACAGATTTTGACCTGAGATACCCATCGCTAGCGGCAAAAACTGCTATTCCCATATCCAGTACTTTTATTTTTCTTTTACGCTGTTGCCATAATGCAGTGAAGAGGCACCAGCAGTACGCTTGATATTATCGGTTTCAACATCAGACTCGCACCTCACCAACTTCACCTTCTACAGTTATAACTTTAAGAAGTCTAAGTACTAAAAACTTTATCTCAAGGGCGTCTGTTTTTTTTTTCCCCCCTCAATTAATCAATAAATCATTTTTTGAATAAAAGGTTGGAAAATAGTGAAACTAGCCCGCGTAATTTTACAGCGGCAAACTCAAAGTGCCAAGAACTGCAGTTCCTTGAAAGGCCACTGGGTGCAGCTCCCGTCCAGTCCAATCAATCTTCAAAGACCCCTGCTTTAAAATGCCCAATTTTACAGCAGAAATGAACATGTATACAGCCTGACACAAAATATGAATAAAAGAAATTGATTTTTATGTAACTTATCAAGGCCCAAAGTTACACATATTTAGAGCTGGGTATGTTACAAGCTGTCTGTGAGGCGCCACCTCAGTCTGTGAGTCAGATCCATCCCTCGCTCCTCCACAGCTCCAACCTCTTATTCAAATATGGTCACCTCTGGCTCCAAAAAGCAAGGTGGCGACTGCCAAAATTCCGAACTGAAACTCAATCTATGGTAATCCCCCAGAGTCCTAAGGGACATCTTTAAATGCTATGTTTTATCCAGGCAACTATCCAAAAATCCAAAGCTATTCAGTTGTTTTTTTTTAATCTTGTATGACAAATTAACGCATCAAATTCTTACATTTCAGAAGCATGAAACCTTTAAACGGTTGGCTTTTTGCTTATTCAAAGACCAGAGTAGTTGCACATGAATTTAGTCAATCAACTTACCGAATCATTGCAGCTAAGTTGCATACTGCCACCATCTACTTTACTATTGTTGCATCTATGAGTTGCGTTCTAAAAGTTTGTTAAAAAAAGTCCTGTGTTACGCTCTCGTTTTCATTCCGGAGGGGGGGGGGCATATGCTCCTGTTCTGAATATTGAGGGAGACGTGTCCCCGGCGTCCTCTCCAAAATCTACACCAGTGCTTTAATTTTATCATCCATAAGATGTATCTAAACAGAAAGCAAGTGAACCTTCTTCTCATAATGAAACTCCTCTTTGTGGGAAATTCAAAGTAATGACAGCGTGTCTTCAAAGCATCCACTCTCCTCTTCCATTCTTAAATTCTCTGTCCTCTTTTCTCCCCGCTCCCATTTGTCTCACACTGAGCAGCTGTTGCTAGGCAACAGCTCACCCCCACATATGCATATTAATACTTATACCATAACATCAATGAAAGGACTAAATATAAGTTCTAAAACGATCACGTAATACTTGCCTTTAGGATAACTGGGTCTGTATGTTGACTTACAAAAACTAAATAGCAATTTCCCACTCGTTTGTTAGCAGATGAGTAAGATAATCACAGTAACATGCCATGTCTAAAACAGCTTATCAAAATGTCATGTTCAAGTCAATTGGTTTTAGTTTATAATATTGATCTTGTTGAAAACTTCTCTGACTACAGTTTTGTTTTGCCATTAAAACAACACCACAGGCATAACAACTTCTCTGAGCTCGAACCAGAACTGACCCAAAGTGCCTCCAGGGAATCAGATTACAACCATTTAGTACACCAACAAATACAGGCAGGTGCACAGGGCTTTATCTCAGCTTTGGTTACAGAATGAATGAATGCAGCAGGTGATTCCTAAATAAAAGGCAGGACAGGGAGGAAAAAGGAGTTTAGCATACAAAGCAAAAAGATGTGTGTTACAGATACCCAGACATACCGTAAAAATGTGTTCATGCTCACCAAATCATGCATAAGCACATAAAAGAGTGGCACAAGTTAAGACCTGCAGTGAGAGGGTGTGTGTGAGCTGTTTTAACATTATGTGTGGGAAGACAGACAAGACCGGCTCTCTGCTCTTCATACTTCTGTTTCTCCAGAATGACACAACAAGGAGGAGAAAGAAACCTGGAGCACCAGTCACTCTAACATAATGGAAAACTTTCTGCAACGACTGTCTTTAATTAAGCGTCAAAGTCAGTTTATAGTAATGGTTGTGTCGTGAATTTGTTCTTTAGACAATACCTTATTTATTAATTTATTAAAAGTTGTTTGGGCATTTAGAATAACTCTTGGCATGGATGGATCACTGAAAGGGCCTACTGGGCACAGGGCCAGGGGCCTAAAGTGTAAGAGAGGCCCCCTGGCCCTCACTTGCAAAATGCATTTCAAATTCACACGTACTGACCAAGAAGAGATACAAAGATATGGAAAGAATCCACAAAAAGATACAAAATAATTTCAAAAAGGGACAAAACTACCATAAAGAGAAACAAAATAACTATCATAAGAGACATAACAACCACAAAGATACACAAACTAACTACAAAAAAAGCTCCTTTTATGAAACCTCTTCAAGGCAGGAGTTCCCCCCGGTTATGTCACCTTGTTCTGTATAAAAGCTACAATCACAGAATGAATGGACAGACTCGTCTCTCTTTCATGTAAGATATAAACAGGAAGGCTGGCAGGACAGGATCATGGGGGACATGGGTGTGACATTGTTATGTGTGCGACCCACTGCACACCTGCACAAAAAGACACAGCTTTTGTATACCGGGCGTCTGCTCTACCAACTGAGCTACAGGGTGCCCCGCGGACACGAATGCTATATGTCACATTAAAGGTTGACCTTGTTGTGTTACATGTCACATCCATTACATCTCTTTTGATTCCACAGTGCCGGCATGCTGTCTAAAATCACACACTGGAGTGGAATGACGCCACTGTTGTGTGTGACTTCATAACGGCTTTATAGTGTGATCTCTGTGTGAGAAGGGCTAAATAGACACAAAACCACAAAAAGATGCGTTACGACTAAAGATGTAGATCTGCCCCTTACTCATGGATATTTGTACCACTATAAAATGAGTAAAAACTATGCTCTGGTTTATACCTATACTGTCATTTTTTTGCAGGAATCAATATGTGTGTTCACATGCTTACACCTGTTGTGATCCTTGTTCAGCAGTGTTGAGGCAGTCAAAAAACCAAACCCAAGACCTGCACTGACAGGTGATCAGAAACTTGATAATATCAAATATCATGTATACATGGGAATGAAAAAAACAAGATACCTCATGCTCCATGTAAATTTTATAATCCAGATATGAGTCAAACCAGGATAAGGATTTTCATAACCATGATCATGATCACAGTATTGCACAACGTTATATTTTCCCTACTGCTTGTAAACCCGAGGAAACATCAGCTTCCTTTGTCAGTGTTGGAATTTTCCAAATAACAGCCTTCATAAGTCCATGGGAAAGAGAACTGGGCAGAAAATGTCTCTTCCTGTGACCTTCCGTCTCAGCCATCCATCACTGAGGTGGGATTTAAGCAGCAAATTGAATGCCTGCCTCTCAGCCCTTCTTTCTTTCATTTCCACTGTCTGCTCTCTCACTCAAGTCACAAACAGGGTAAAGTTGTGTCTGACAGAAAGGAAGAGGGAAGCAACAAAAAATGACAAACAGAACAGAGAGCAAACAAGCAACAGATGCTGACATGGAGAAACAGAACAGAAGAAACAGAGAACAAAATATTTGTCTAACATTCTGCTCCTTCTCTGTAAAGCACTGAATAAATGACACTATGGCAGCACATCTTCTCCCTGGCGTAGATAACAGGGGATCCCCGGCCTACATGCTGCTAGAATCTCCTCTGCTACTTTCCCATCGGCAGGCTCAGGAGTGCCAGACTGGCACGTGGACTGAGTGTGGCTACAACCCTCCAGCAGGGCAGGCAAGGGGCCGAACAGCTGGATCTGTGCCCAGGATACCAGCTCCATCCCTGCAGAGAGAGAGTGTACTCCACTCCCTGCTGCCTCTTTGCCAGCCAGGCCAAAGCTGCTGCTGCTGCTGCTGCTGCAAGGGCATCTCCTCTCCAGCCTCCCAACACTACTGGGTGACAGGGCCTCCTCTTTGAGCAAATGAAAAGACTGCACCCAACCTGTATGCCATGCTGCACCACTCACACACATCCCATTACACACGGTCACATGTTATAAGGCCAGATTGAAGAAGTGCTCCCTCATTCATATCACGTTGTTGGTAAAAGCACGCCGAAAATCACTTAGCAATTTTACACTAAAGCAAAATGGATCCTCACCCTGTGCGTGGTTACGTTAACGTTACAACCCACATTCAAAAATCAGACACACTGCAACCACTGACACGCGCGTGTCTTCCAGCAAATGTATCACAGTGCAGATGAATGCTTTAATAACCAACCAAAAACGCCATTTAAAAACAAATTCAGTGAATACGATTTAAGATTTGATCACAAATGCAAAGAGTCCAGAATGAAAAAAAAAACGCCGACATGCCGTTGAACACGAGCGAATCGGACATTAATCACCACACGATTGATGCCAACTTTGCACGAGCGGTAACCGTTTAGTGCACATCTAAAAAAAAAATCATGCGTAAAAGAAGGTGTGCCATTTTTGCGCACCGCTGTGATGTTCCTGCCAGGAGCAGCAGTCTTACCTGAATCGGGGAGAATCTTTTATACATTCTTCAAAGTCCACCGTCATTTTTGCGTTTTCTCGTGTATTCCCAACTTCAGTCTGCCAATGTCATTGCCCGCGGCGGGATGTCGCTGCTTGAACCGTGCGGATGGTGACTGGTGTCCCCTGACGCGCAGCAGTCTGTCGCCCCTCTCCCGGTGGCACCGTGACACAAAATGCGAGCTGAGTGCGCGGCAGGCAGATTACTACTACACTGCTGCCGCTGCTGCCGAGAGAGGCGAGAGGCGTAGCTGCACTGTGGACACTCAAAGAGGAGGAGAGAGCTCCGACTAGCTACTACAAGCCGTAACAGCTCTGGAGAGCAGGAGGAATCATGGGAGGATTAAGATGTAAAATTATTATTATTATAATTATTATTATATTTATATCTTTATTTCATTTTAGATTTTTACTTAATTCTTATTTAATAGTTATTTCTACTTCTATAATTATCCCCTCATAAGCTCCCTTAAAATAATGAATGTAGCCTACATCAGTATCAACAGGAATAACAGACAAAAGAACATAAAATCTATGGGTTAAACACTTCAGTAAAAGCTCAGAAAATAATAATAATAATAATAATAATAGTAACCTCCAAATGTGGAATAGCCCTCAATAATTTGCGCTTGTTACTGTAAATTAGGCTTGAATCCACTTAAAACATTTTACAAGTTACAAGTATATCTAAAGTTTCACATACATTTTGACAGTCTAAAGTGTATTATTCTTAAGTTATTCATTAGTCTACAGAAATTTCAGAAAAATAGAGTTTTAAGATGCACCTCTAATCTTTTTTTTTTAACTAAGCTAAATGCAGGAAATTAGACTTAACTCTCAGATTTCTGACTTATTGTTGTAATAATGTAGTGAAAATAAAGAGTATTTCAGTGCTTTTCGGGCTAAGATTATTTTTAAAATAAGATTAATGTCAGACTATTGTTTTTCTTTCGTTATGTCCTAATCCGCTGTTAAAAATCTGGCAGCAGTCTGTTGCCTGTGTTAACTCTCTTTACCTCACTCGCAGCTGACCCATCTCCACAACATTTGTAGTCTCTGATCTCAATGGTTTTCAAGGCGTTGCGGCTATTTGACGCCGACACACGCCCCCTCTGTGGATTATGACGCATTAAAAAAGGGACCGGCATGGCTGCCGAGGCCACGTTCGGACATCAACAAGAAAACGTTTCATCTAAAGCTACATATTTAAAACAAATGTAAACATTTATATTGCATGCAGTGACCACAGATGACACATTTCTGAAAGGGCACTGGTACAAAACGCATTTTGCACAGGTTGGCGCGTGATCATAGATGGCCAGAGGCGGGATGTCCGTCTGTCGTTTAGCTCGTAGGTAATGTTGAATGTCAGTGTGTCAACTTGATAAAATGCGCATATGCAGGTTGTTTTGTCGAGACGATTTTAAGAACAAAATACTATTTGAAGTGAAATATTTACCTGCTTTTTTTAAATACATCAGCGGAGGCGCTGCGACTTCAGTGTTCTTCCGGACTACAAAACACTGCTGACGCTCGTGTTGACGCTCGCGCCCCTGTGTTTTCTCCGCTGTAGTTTGTCGCATGTTGGTCAGTCCAGAAACACAACGTCCTTCACCGGGAGTTTGTAAAAGTCCTCAGTGACTCCCAGTGCTTATAATCAACCATGGACGCGGTGTGTACGTCAAACGTGTCACTCATGTAAACGTGAACAGTTTGTTAGTAAGTGTCATAAACACTTGGAAGGACTATGCACAACGCGCGTTATCTCATCTTCTTTCAATACATTGGAACAAAATACGGGTAGGTGATAATGCAGGATAACTGGTTTTAACTTAAGATGGTTATTTATTTCCTTATTATTTGATCATTTTTTTGTCTGCAGGGGTGCAGCGAAAGTGCCCCAAAATTGTGAGGTTAAAGGGATTCAGAACTACTTGGAGGTAAGTTTTACTTTTTGTCCTCGTTTGCAACATCAGTTTGTCATACGGATACCACAAAACATACAGGCAGGATGTGCAATAGGTACCATATCATATGCTGAGTGAATTACACCCAGTTACCAGTTTATTAGATACACCTAACTGAAATTAATGTAATGTAAACAGGTGGGACCAATTGTTGCCAATCATCATTTTGCAAGTCACAAAAAAGGCAGGAGATGCAGGCAGCAGGTGTTGAAACAGAAGAGAAATTTATTTTAAAGCAGGTTTCTTTCACTAATTTTCAGCTGAATATATATGTGGTTTCTGCAGTGACAGAAAAAAAACATATTAACAACAGATCAAACACCAAATAGTGTGCTGTTACAAGGTTAATCAAAAATAAAAATACAAACTTACATGACTCACACATCATATCGGCCTGGCAAAAGCACAGGTGAAAGAGGAAAGCAGCTTATATAGACTCTCATTAGAGGGAAGTGGTTGCACCCTGAGAGAGGAGGCGTCTTCAGAGGCAGAAGCGTTTACTTTATCCTCCTCGCCTCAGGCTGGTCAGGTGATTTCATAGAGACTTTTTGACAGCACACTTCACAAAATATAATGTCATTTTAACAACAGAGCAATAAAATAAATGAACAAAAATCATAAATGCTTTTAAGTTTTGAATTTATTTGTCAAAACAAGTTTGCTCGCATGCGACTGAACTTGATCATGAAAAAAGTATTTTATAGCAAAGTGCACTATTAACCACAATAAGCATGATTTTTTATGTTTTGTGTCTGTTGTGTTTTGTATAATGTAAATGTTGTCAAAGTGTTAACAGAGTGCTTAGATGTTGTAGACGACACGGCCAACCTTAACATACTTTTTATTCTTTGAATGTTAGGGAAGGTATTGATGTAACTTATCTGATTTGCGGTAAGATATGAGTGACTCTCTCTGTCTGTGTGCAGGATGCCATAAGGAACCTGATGCCCGTCAACCCAGTGCACCTGTCACTCTCCAGCCGGACAGACAAAGGTGTCCATGCCTTCTCTAACTCCGCCCACTTCGACCTCCAACGCAGGAACAATAGGATGCCATTCCCTGAAGACACTATTGTTGAGGCTCTTAATCATTACCTCAAATGTGAGAGGATCAGGTGAGTCTAAATGAGGACATATTTTCACATTCCCTTGCCACAATCACCTGAAATCCTAAATTGTGACATGTGAAGATTTATCCCAATAACTTTATTTTTTCATAACTCAAGTGATTGCATGAACAACACACTCCTGGTCTCTTCTTCTGTCCTTGTTTTTGCTGTACCACACATAGCCAATTCTCATTCACTTTTAGAGGTTCCTTGCTGTGGAATGCCTACCTGCATATCACCAAAACATCATCATGTCATTACAACTTCAAACGTGAACTGGGGGCCAGCCTGATGAATCAAGCCCCCTAATAGCCCTCATTAGTATATTGTAACCCACAGTCTAATTATGCGACATGTGCACCTGCAAGTGTGCATACACACTCACACATACACATGCAGACACTCATTATTTGTCTTGATCTTTTTGCAGTTTAATGATGACCCCATTGTATATTGCTTATATCAAAGTACTATCATTTATTGCATTACTTGTGATTTATTGCATTACCTTTGGTGAGGTATTTTTATAAACTCTCTGGCACCTGTTTTTCTGTATTCTTTTCAACCTGTTACTATTTTTAATTGTGCGAATAAATAAATGAAATACATAGAATGAAATGTATTGTAGCAAGCAACAGAAGCAAGCGCTACCCAGAATGCAGTTCAGCTGCATAACAGTTAATAGGGTCCCCTCTCAATATGCTACACAGTATCTACATAATGCATTTCTAATAAACATGGTGCATAGATCTCAAGAGCTCACACTTCCCTCGAGTTCTAGGAAATACACCGGGCAAGTGTGAAGTCAATCAGATTGTCCAGAAAAGTGACGATTAAATGTACAAAGACCCCTTCTGTTTGAGTCGGATATGCATGCAACAATGCATGCATCACCAGACGGCACGCACATAAATAACAAATGACAGTAGATCTGTGCTTTCGTAATATCAACTCCAGCATATACACACACACACACACACACACACACACATACATATGGTGAAATGCTATAAGTTCACCTGTTGAGCATTTAAAAAAGAGCAGCATATGTTACATGGCAGTATTTCAAGTCCTGGTTATTGTGTCCCATCTTCCCTATTCATTTCTCAATGCGCTTTTTGTCTCCTCCTCGTTTTAATCCCTTCATCACACATCGTTGCATGACTTCAAGCTTTCACTTTCTCATGACAACTTTGCTTTAGACTGCTGTGACACTTTGTGATATTTAGACAGCAGCTTTTTGTCTGAGAGCGAAGCAAAGACAGACAGGGAAGGACAAAAGAGAGAGAGAGAGAGAAATGGAGGCACAGATAAGCAAGGAATAAAGGGGTAACGGAGGACAAAGTAAGAGCACCAAACGGATATTGACACACACTGAATTAAGACGGAGGAGTGAGAGTGTGAAACAGAACGAGCCATTTGGGAAAGAGAGGAGAAAGGGGAGGAAAGGGGAGCTCCCGGCATCCTGCTAATCCCTAAACCTGCAGAGAGAAGGTTAGAAAGGATTATCCCTGCTCTGCTTTTTGGTCTATAGCATCCATTAATACACACACACACACACACACACACACACACACACACACACACACAGACATGGATACACTCTAGCTAAATGGAAATCACTGTGTTGATTAGAATGTGAAACCTGCTGAGAAATATACAGTATAAACACACTGTTGTTCTCAGAAGCTTCATAAAACAGAATTATTTTTGGCCTCAGATCTACCTTATATACACAGTGCCAAAATATTCAACCAGCCGTAATGTTCAAACACATGTTATGTTCAGAGTGGATAGAAGTTTTCATTTTAGGTCGGTCATAAGAAGCACATTGTCAGATCTGGCACCCCGAAGCGCCTTTTCACATCTCAGTTGGATGAAAGAGGTGACCAAAAAAAGGTTTTGTTATAACAACAACCAGAATACGGCTCCCAGCTCGCAGCTTTGGTCTGCTGCCTCCTGAGATAAAGTGCCAAAACAAGATTTAAACACAGACTTGCACACTGTAAAAAAAAAAAAATAAATAAAAAACAACCTCTCCAGTCAGTGTTCACTTGTTTTTTGTGCTGCTGCGAAAAAAAGGCCTCAATTAGCCTAAAATGAGCGGCCCTTTTCCCATATGGGGAAACTGCTGAGTAGCAAAATGGTGCCATGCCAAACAATGCCCCAGTTCCCAAATGTGTGAGGCCATGCTTTGTACACTGCTTATGAAAATTTGATGTGCATGCGGTGTTTGTGTGTGTGTGTGTGTGTGTGTGTGTGTGTGTGTGTGTGTGGTTTGGGGGGCAGGCAAAAGGTTGTCATTTCACATCGGAACAGGCGCTGAAGGCAGACGCAAGGGTTTCCTCTGCCACGTGTCGCACCAAATCTCCTCCCCTGGAAACGTAACCTAGTTTCTCTGACTGTGCACCAACACACACACATACACACAGACTATACATGCACTGCTGTGTACAGAAAAGGAGTCGCATGTGCGCATGCATGGGATGTGTATATGTGGGCATTGTTCTCATTGTTCCATATACTCACACATGCTAACACACAGCAAGCCCTCGTCACCTCCCGTTTTCTCTAACACATGCATGCATGAATGCATACTCTTTGTGCATGCACAGGCGTGTGTGGACAAACACTACAGGGTGCTGGTGTGTTCTGTGCAGTCATATTCACATTGGCACAGCTGCACGTAGCTCTTTGTTCTTGCAGTATACAGATGTAGTACCGGAGGGGAGGAGTGTGGCATTTTGATTTCTTTATCAGCTATGAAGACATGAAGAATGATAATTAAAACAGCTATTAAAAGACGGTTGTGTGCTATGTTGCTCGGGTGCAATATGGTTCATATTTAAAAGAAAATGCTGCAACAATAGCAACCCTGATCCCCCTCTACCTTACCTGGAACCCTTGAGACTATATATACTTTTTAGATTTAAGGGTGCTGTATACGAGATCATAGCATTAATAAGCAGCAAAGTTAATGTGGAGTAATGTTGTAATGGGCAGAGAATAAAGTCACACTCTGTGTGTGTTGTAATCTGAGCTTCTCTGTCCAGTGTGGAAGTAGATGGTCTGGCCACAAGTCTCTGTGTGTGTCCCACTGGCTAGCTAATCGCCGCCGCTCTGCACTCACACAGCGGCTACCTCTGATAATGCTGTAGTAGCTACTGTGACATCACCCATCGGTTTGTTGACTGCCAGTTTGAATTCACGAGACTAACATTTTGGCTGTCACCATCTTGGCCTTTTGGAGCTTTAAGTGAGCGAGAATTTGGCCCTTTGGAGGAGTGAGGGGTGGATCTGACTGACAGACTGCAGTGACGCCTCGCACACAGCCTCTCATTCAAGTGCCCCTGCCTTTGAACATGCACAACTTCGGCCCTTAATGAAATGTAAATGTTGAAATTAGCTAAAGAGACCAAAACCATGTTTTGTACCAGGCTGTGAACATGTTTATTTCTGCTGTGAAGTTGGGGATTTTAATATTGAGGTCAATGGAGATTGATTGGCTTTAGATTCACATCCATTTTTAGTATAGCATTATCATGTACTATAAATTTCATTTTTTAGGCTTTTTACTGATTGGTAAGAGTTTCAATATGGTGCAATTGATTTCATTTGATTGAAAACATAGTGACATTTTATGCAGCAAAGAAGGAATGATTTGCCAAATGCCATTTAACTTATTAGCAGCCACTGATGTCCATAAAAGCTGCCAGTATGTTGATTTCTGTTGCACCATCTATAATGGGAACTCCCATTCAATCACTCACACTCAATTATCACAAGAGCTCAAGCAGCTGGAAAAGTTAACAGCACAGCCAAATATTCTCAAACCGTTTTTCGGTCAAATTCTTTGTAGTTTTATTAAACAACACAATGGGTTTCATTGTTTCAGTACGTGGATTCAATTACACGTACACAACTCTAATCAGAGATGCCAGTTACATTCTTCAGCCTACTTTAAGATGTCACACACTCGTGAACTGATCCACACTGGTTGATTTAATCCTAAAAGGAACTTTTGTTTGACTGCGTCTGAGTTATGACATGATCCGTCCCTGCCTGTGTGCAGATACACAGGAAGTGTGCCCCTGCTGAAGTCACATCAAAGGGCTCCAGCCTCTCAGTCTGTTGTGATGCTAACTGTGTGAGCATAAGCACTTGGCTCTTTGGGGTTCTTGGCAGCCCTTTTAGGACTTCAGCTACGGGCATGCTTTTGTGTAAAAAGCTGCAACGCTGGCATTTTGGACAATGACTTGTGCACAGTTTTTCTTTTTGGCAGTGAGAGAATTAACACCATCTGCTTCAGTCTGAGGAAGGAGTGATAATGTCTGGTTGTTAAGTTTTTGTCTAAAAATCCACCAGTATTTAAATGTTTAGTGTTATTTTATGTGATTTTTGAAGAAATCTCAGCACATTAATAATGGCACAGTATAAAAGTCAAGTCTGCAATCTTTTAGGCCTAAATGGATGTAAGCTTTCACTCCAACTGCTCTTTTGTCACTCTGCCAGGATCAACCGTGCCATCCGCGTGCCTGATGACTTCCATGCCCGTTTCCGTGCCCAGTCTCGGACTTACGTCTACCGGATCGCCCTGGGAGTCCCGAACAGAGGTCTGCTTCCCCTCACAGACTGCAAGCTATGCTGGGAACTCCACAAAACGTGAGTTACCCCCCTTTACACACCACCTCTGCCTTCATTCACTGTCTTTTCGCCCATTATCAGTGTATTTCATGATTTCCCTTAAGAAATAAAAAATTGAGCTCAGACACAATCTAACAAGTAGGTCCAGACACACACACAGACACACACTCCCACACATGCATGCACACAAGCACACGCCACAGATACGCCCTCAGTAAGCTCATGCCAAGCCTTGCAGAAACAATGGCACGTTAAACACATGAATAATCCACACGTACCACGCCGGAACTGCAAATTAGGGCTAGTCAAACAAAGTGTTTTTATCTGAACTGACATTTCAAAAACAAAAAAAAGAGAGGCGGGGAGAGAAAGGAGACGGGGATGAGGATGGACTGAGCACAGAAAGAGAGAAAGAAACCAATGAAATGGCGAGGGCTTCATGGCTTAGACGATGTTCCTCTAGCTGTGATTGTAAGGAGGGAGCGTGAAGAAACACATTTCAGAGAACATACATATGAGCATTTGTCTGCGTCTCTCTCTTCACTTTTTTTGGGGAAAAGTAGGGCAAGATAAGCTGCGGGCTTATACGCATGCAGAACAACACCCACGCACATTACCCTGACTGTGTTTTTTTTTTCACTCTCTCTCCCTCTCCTACCCTTCTCCTTTCTCCACTACACATCCTTCCACCCCTGAGCGTCTCTGCCTCAGCAGCCTCTCTCCACTCTCTCTTTGATCTGCCTCTCTCTCATCATCACACACACATACATACACACACACCCATCTCCCACTGCAAAAAGTATAAATCTCCACTGTTCATTTGAAAGTTCAGTTTAGTCTTGAAATCTTGCATTTCTTAGCACAAGTGCAATCCTTTCTTTGTTGCATAAATTGCAACAAAGAAAGCAAAAAATAAATTGCACAGTGAAAGCAACCTCTTCACACGTTCTCATATTTCATTTTTCTTTAGGATGTATATTCACATAACAGAAATATAAACAATCCTGAGAACATTCCCAGCTTTTGAAAAATTCTAACTGACGATGGATGCCTGTCAGGGGCAGCAAGAAATACTGTCTTATTCTCCCAAAGCCAAAGGTAGTTGTCTGAGGATATTAAAATTAAAGCGATATAACTAAGAGAAAAGCAGGAAATGCTCACATTAAAGAAGGTAGAACTGAAGAATATTTGACATGATGGCTCAATGATTTACTTAGATGTTTTGAAGATCAATTCTCTGTAGGACAACCGACAACAATCTCCACTAATAAATAGATAAAATCATAACAATTATGAGAAAAAAAATAAGATAGATACATTCAATTTATCAAAAGCAAAAAAGACTAATTATTATTCAAATAGATGGACGACACCTTTTACACAGCACAGAGAAAAACTGTCAGGTGTAACGGCAGAACCGCAATGCATGATGATATGTTGCAGCGTTGAAGTCATATTGTTCACTGGAAATATGTACGAAAAAAATTAAAAAATAAATGTTGAATAACTGAGTTATGTTTTATACCACATTGATGCTTCAGTCATCAGACAAGTGCAGTCTCAACTGTGCACCATTTTTCAACACTCCTTTCAAAGTTTCATCACTAAATTATGAAAGGATGAATTGTAGACCGACTTGATCTGGCATGGATCTATCTGTTTTGTTTTGTTTTTTTTAAAAGACACTCAACTCAAGAATAAATCAGCTGTCATTTTTTGCAGCACCAAATCTTCATTCATGACTCTCATGTTCAGGGTTTTAAACTGATGCATTAAGATTTTAATTAGTGAGCCACTCAGCACACTCCTCCATTTCCCCGCTCGCTGTATCTCTCCCTTGCTCTCTCGCTTTCTGTCAGATCATATTTAAGCAGTGACAGAAGCATGAGACTGTAGAGAGCCGGAGCACCGGGTCCACTCTCACTCTCTCCCTCAAATGAGCCGGTTGTCGACATGCACTGCTCTCTCACGTGGCGTCAGAAAAGTTCACATTATATAAGTCAACCGATAAATTATTCCACTTCTGAAAGCAGTAACATGGAGGCCTGATGACCTGTCGCATTTAATGTGTACGCCACTTCCCAGCTGCTTAACCTCGCTGTTCAGGCAGGTCACTTTTAGGCCAAGTTCCATTATCACAAAGATGCTGCAAAAGCTGATGTAAGACTTGTTGAGCTCAGCTGCTTATGCCATTGAAGAAATAAGTCTCCTGTTTCTGTCTCTCAACAGGGAGTTGGACGTGGCCGCCATGCACGAGGCTGCAACCCTGCTGGTTGGGACTCAAGACTTCAGCACCTTCAGAGCCGTGAACTCCGATATATCTTTTAGAAACCCTGTAAAGACGCTGGATATGGTCACCATACAGCCAGGAGTCTCCTGCGCTCAGGCACACTTCCAGAGGTTGGCTGTTTATATTCAGGCAGACCGATCACATTGGCTACAAGCAGTCAGCGCATGTGCTAAGTAAACAATAATACATTGATCTAGGGCACCCCCATGTTTTTAGAGTAGCCCAGAACTGGCTAACTAGTCATATAGGGCCATTTGACTTTTCGCGTTTGGTAACTGCCCCTGTAGTAAACAGCCCCTCCACAGTGAGAGCATTAGGAAAACATTTTAACATGAAATTGCCTCATGTGTTTTTATGGTTTTAAACTATCTATTCGTTTTGGAGAGGAAGAGACCTCTATGGATAATTCGGCTCCTGGTAAAATAAAACCCTCTTAAATACTGAAGATATTCTAATTATGTGTCCTTTTTTTAAAAAATCCTTTCCTAAAAAAACTACTGCAGTTGGCTGTTAAACACCATAATTTCACCACTAAAACAAAGGACTGTTTAATTTCCACCCAATTCCCCTAAAACCTCCTAAATCTTACATACTGTTCATTAAAGATCAAATAATGACAATATTTTAGAAAGCTTCACAAATTCAAAATTGTATTTGTTCAACATTTGACCTTTTACAGGTATTTGCTTTCTTGTCGAGAGTGTAGAGGAGGTCACTTTTAACTTTAATTTAACTTGGTTAAATGTAGGATAGTATGAACTCCCTGAGCCCAAAGTGCCCTCCCAGGAAAGCTCATTGCTGGCAGATGAAAAGAAGCAGCAGGCTGTCACAGCGCACATTTTTCTCGCAGCCTCCTCAGGCCAACAGTGGAGTTAGCATTAACAACAGGGTAACTAATTATTCCAAATTGGACAAAAATGCCAAGAAAAAAAGAAATGATGCATGAATGCCTTTCCACTTCTGAAAAGATCAATCATGTGTTTCTCAGTCTTGCATCAACTGATGCTTAAGATGCGGGGCAAAGTTTTGAATCATTTAGAGTCACTCTACTCAGCCAATGCTGCATGTACAGCTTTAAAAATTTCCCTTTCAAGCTTCAGTCAGACTCCGTGGCGTGTTTTATGTGATATTTAGGTGAATTGCAGGTCAGGCAGACTTTGATGTGGACCCAAAACTAATTTTTTTCTGTTTGAAAAAAAAGTGGTGTAACAAAAGGTGCATCATAGGAAGTATTGCTTACTGTTGTAGGAAAACTTATGTCAGGCTGTGACTTTAAAATCATACAGGTGAAAGTGTGTATGTGTGTGTATTTGTGATTGTGTGTCATGTAGGGGGGGGAGGGGGGCTATGTGGGCTCTGGGAGATTACACCTCCACAGGGGTCACTCTGCATGCCAACTTACCGCTTCCATGGGCATTAATTATTTGCCCTGAAAATATGGTGCACAATATGGACATGGGCAGACTGTTAGCAGTTCTCAGAGTAAATGTCACATAGTCCCTTAACCCCAACGCATGGGCTGCATTAACAAGCTGTGAGCATCAGGGTTACAGATCTGTCTCCATGGTTACAATTTCACCCAACAGAAGCCTTGTCTCTCTTTTTTTTATTCTCTGCAGAATTATCATGAATGAAAGCCAGCAGTCGAGCTGCATGTTTATTTTTTGATGAGGGTTTCTATTCTAAGTAACAGTGGTAAAAATGAAAAGAAACCTAGCAGTGAATTGTTGAAAAGCAAAAGGTTGAACTAAATTTTTAATTCTAAAACAAGGAGCTGTGGTATGTGAAGCTGATTTCTGTGGTCTCTGCTAGATGTGGAAAAAAATATTTTCCAAAGTCACTGTCATAAATAAGTAAAAAAAATGCTCCATTTCAGAACTTTGTGTTGGCTGTAAGAGTTTGTTCGCTTCTGGTTGGGATTTATTGTAAATTTAAAGCTGCTGTTAACTGGCAGAAAACATTCAGACACCTTGTGATGAGTACACGATGTGGGTTATTGTTTTGGTTGTATTCTAAGTAATGTGAACTGGTATTTCAGGAAACACGTTCTCACATTCTTCGATACTTGCCTTGCACTTTAAAACACACTGAACACTAAGCATCTTTCTACTTTGAATGTATTTTCTTTCCAAGGCTGAAATTTGCAATTATTTTCATGATCTGAATTTGTCAGTTATTTTCCAAATTAATTGATTTATGTTTGATTGATAAAAATGCCCAAAAAGATTCATAAATGCCCATCACAGTTCCCCAGTGGTCACGATGATTCACTCAAATTGCATATTGACATTTTGTAAAGCCATTCTAGCAGCTTGACTCCACAACTTTGGCCCAGACTTAAATATTTTTGGAGCTTGATCCCCCTACTTTTCATCTAACACCAATATGAGGTTGAAATTTGGTTGAAAGATTTAAGACATTTTCATACCAAGTAAGGCCCTTTCTTACATTAATGAATTTAGTGCCTTTTAAGACTTTGTTAGGATCAGTGGGAAGTCTGAGGCTGCCTGATGACTGCTCAGTATCAGCATGTTGGCGTTGTCATTATGAGCATGTTAGCATGTGTTAGCACTGTTAGTATTGCGCTGTTAGCTCAAAGCACCACTGTAGCACAACCTGACAGAGTCGCCAGCGTACGTCTTTAGGCTTTGCTAGTCAAGATTATTTATGGAGCACATTTGAAAGCAACACTGACCAAAGTGCTTTACAAAGAGATTAAATTATTTTAATTAATTAAAGATCTCGATTCTATCTTTTTGGTTTCATTATTATCATGTTATGAATGTTAGCATGCTTATGTTAGCATTTAGACTCTTGCCCGATTTGTGAGAACGGTGCATCTAAACAGGAGGGCTTTGCTTTTATCATTATCTGTCATTACTGTGTTAAGAAATTAGGAGAGGCGCGCACACACACACACACACACACACACACAGATGCATGTGTGACTGTGCAGCATGAGACGCAGCCTTTGTCTATTCATATTGTGAGTTCATGAGCTAACAGCCCTGCTGTATAAATCTGTCTCTGCGCTCCTTACATGTCAAATGTAATCAGACAGCAAGCGCTGAGTCAAATTTGCATTTGACCCAATTCTTCCCATGTGCCTGTTTGACTGACTTTTTATTTTGGGAGTGAAAGAGTGAACTGAGCAGTCAGTTTGGGGGGGCGGGGGAGTTGGGCTGAAAAACTGAATGTCCAATTGCAAAAAAGCAGATTCATATTTTTTTATAGTATTGCACATAATCCTGTTGGGCCTAAGCTGCAGTTGTGCATTCAGCTTGTGACATTTAAACAAATCTGTGCACGAGAGGAGTCCCGCGCTCTATCTGATGTCTGGCATGAGCATGAATGTCACATCAGCCTCCAACTCAGTCTCCACAGTGGGGGGAAGCATTGACATATCCAGCAAAACAGAGATAATGTAGGGACGTGTCTTAACATATTATAGACAAGAGACAGGAGCCTTCTTCAGTGAAATAAATAACTGACTTTCATGACATGTTTGTAAAAAAAAAAGATTTGATTTGTTTTGTCAATAACATTCAGATCTACATTCTGCCTATAGAGTCGTCCTTAAGTGACTAAGTTATGCTATATTACCCCTGACAGCCGTTCAAGATCTTGTTTTGTTTCTGAAATGACACTTTAACCCCTGTGGCAATATTTAACCTTTCTTTAGTATGGCACAGTCAGTCAATGGTGCCAAGTAATCTGTCATGCTTTCAGGACTTCATGTTATCACTGTAACGTTTCATGGGAAGGGTTGGCAATGTCTTAAAGCCTTAGTCCACTACATTTATATTATGTGCAAACCTAACACTAGTTTTTTGTTTGTTTTTTTCCAGAGAGATATCATTCTTGGAGCTGACTTTTAAGAGCAGATCTTTTCTCTATCAGCAGGTTTGCTCCTCTTTATGTTCTCACCTCAAAGTCTATAAATATGTTGCAGTTCCTTGTAAGTAAGCAGCACCATCTGCTGGTAATGACTGTAAAGTATGGATCATAAATAATGTTTGTTCGGCCATTGAAATGTCAGAGATAAAGTCGGTTATTTTTGTGATATTCTCATTAATTTAATATTGAAACAGTTATTGCTTTGACCCTATGTTCAAGGTGCGGAGGATGACGGGGGCCTTGGTGGCTGTAGGCCTGGGGCGGCTCGCAGTGCCCCAGATGAAGGAGATTTTGGAGGCCCGGGACACTCTTGCCTTCCCAAAAAACATGACTGCTCCACCCTGTGGCCTCTTCCTCACCAGGGTTGACTACGATGAATCAGGTGAGGAGGCTGAATTTGTTTCATATCAAATATCTCTTCACTTGATACTGTACCATTTTGTATATCTATCCATTATAAAACAAAATATTTGCTCAGAGGCTTGATTTGCTCAAAGTGTCAGTTAGTGTTTGCTAAAAAAAATGATTATCAATATAGTTGCTGGTGTTGTTTCAATACCCTAATCTTCTCAGTTTAAAGGGACACTTCACCCCAAAATCAAATCCTCTCACCTGTAGTGCTGTTTATCAGTCTAGATAGTTTTGGTGTGAGTCGCAGAGTGTTGGAGCTATCAGCCGTAGAGTTGTCTGCCTTCTCTACAATATAATGAACTAGATGGAACTCGACCTGTGGTGCTCATAATTCCCCCAAAATACATTTGAAAAACTCAACAATATCTTTTTCTAGAGATCATGTTGCGGTTACTTAAGATAATCTACAGACCTTGTTGTGAGCAGTTTCACGTAGGAATGATTTTCTTTCCCACCAACCAAATCAATGCACAGAAGAAGGCGTGCATCTACAGCTAGCTCACATGGTGCCACTGAGCTATTTAAGATTACAGCTCAGCTGAGGAGGACACCATTAATATTTAAATCTCAAGCTACCATAAGCACAAGCCTCTCTTTCATGCAAAGACGCATGCTTACCTGTGCGCCTTGATATGGTTGGTGGGTGTAGTTTTGGTAAAAAGAAAATACTTCATACATGAAAATGCACACAAGATCTGTGGATAATCTTGACATGATTTCTGGTTGAACTGTCCTGTGTTTAGTGTTTGTGTACAATGTCAGTGAATTCAGACATGATTTCGTGGGCAGTTTGTTGCAATATTTCAAAGTGAGTCCTTTTATATATGTAATTCTCTTTAGGGCTTGACAGATTATCAGCATGGCCGATTACTGGGGATGATATTTGGCATTTTGCCGATTATCTGGATCAGCTTTTTATTTTGATGATCGCAATAAAATTACTAAATTAAAAAGTTCAAAGAAAGTGTCAGCATGTAAAACTACTTTTTTTTTTTTTTTATTTAAATTTTCACTTGACTATGAAGAAAAAAAAAGTTGCTAGGAACTTGTTGTTTATGAGGTTGAAAGTTTCAGATTTAAGTAAACATTTGCTAAAGGTATTTAAGTTTTGTGTTGGAGTTTGTTATATTCCAAATTCTAAATATTGACAAAAAGATTTTGAATTTTATTGTAAATGAATATCAGTTCCAGTCATCCGTTATCGGTCTCATTTACTACTAATATTCTGTATTGGCCCCGCAAAACTCTTAACATTCAACCCCTAATTCTCTGTATGAGGACATTTGAGATTAACTATGTATTCTTTCCCTCCGCAGACCTGCAGCTTTCAAAACAGACAACAGAGGACCAGATTACCTCAAGTGGAAACTCAGAGGATTAATTGTATGTCACTCATTTATGTTGATAGACAGTATTTCCATACTACTGTATGCAATGATTGTAATAAAGTTAAGTATAAAGTATTAAGTATAAATTCTTTTTTTCACTTACATCAGAACACGCCAGCTTCACTTCAAGTCAGTGACCCCAGTAGGTGTTTTAACAAATCTTTTTCCACTCTTACACAAAAAAGCATGTGACTACATACTGATGAACATCTACATGTTCTTTTAATTCAACATATTAATACATAACTGTGTCCATGAACGCAGCTCAGCTACAGAATACCACACACCTTGAACCTATCGTTGTCTACACATGACCTTCAGTTTACAACAAACTGGCTTTAAGCCGAGTCAGGCAGTATTACTCCTATGTATACGTATGAACTGGGTTTTGGTAGGTTCTTCTGACAATTATCAAACACAGTATACAACATGTGGAGAAGAGTGTTAAGTTATATTGCCCAAACTGCTTTGTGTGTCCATGGCTCTCGTACAGTGGTATTACATTATGGATCAACAAAGTGCACACACTCTCACTGATAATGTATACATCCAAATGTCCAAATATAACTGCATACATTGTTTGTTTATTTTACCCGAAAGTCTTCACTGAGCATTCTCGTGGATTTTCAGCACACTCTCACTTGCTTCTAGTTTGGCTAATTGTCCGTAAACAGTCCTTTTAAAAACTGTACTACCACCAGCAGATTTCTTGGTGCTGATGGGAGCCAGATGAGGTTTGTACAAGGTTCAGACTGACCAATCACTGCCCTTAATGTTCCAGCGCGTTGATCGAATACACCAGACGTCACACCGTTTCCATAATTTTACACAGTTATCCACTGATGAAAGGTTAACGGATTTCGTATTCGAAGTGCTGCGTCTGTCAAAATTGAACCTCATGAGGAATGTTTTTTTATTTGCACTTCTTAGAAGTGACTATCAATAATTCAGTCACACTATTACTTTAACCTAAAAATTGTTTAAATATGTACACAAGTACATGTTTTCTATCCATGTGACCATGTTGGAGCAACACAGTGAATCTGATTGGCATAGGTCCTCAAGTCAATTCAGCATTTGGTTTCAAGATAATTCACACATCCTAAAGACGCTCATAATTCAATATATAATCAAAATTTCAAGTGTTAGCCAGAATATTAAGCCCAATGTCTTAGAAACAAAATCATATGTATATAGTATAATGCACTTGAGGAAGGCATTGCGTTAAGTTTTTTTTTTCTTTTAAAGTCACAATCCTTAATAACAGCACAGTCTGGGTGAAGAATGTAGCTGAGCTCAAGTCAAACTGGAGACCCTGATTGAAAAGATTGTGTGGGACAGTGAGACACAAAGGGAAACGGATCACATAGGACCTTAATGGCCACATTTTGAATTGAAATGAAGTTTTATAAGACAGATGAAGGAAAAAAGAGGACTAATGATTAATGCTCAGCTGTGGCGCAGAGCCTGACCTGATAACAGCCATAAACTTTGTTAAAATGATATAAATAACATGCATGCGAGATGTGTGGTTGGCTGATGATGGATTACTGGCTAAACAGAGATATTTTAATGTTCATGACTTGGAGTTAGTAGTGTATTATCACTCTAGACAGCCGTTTTTTGGCATTTGACTACACACCCTGATGCTAAAGCTGAGGTTAATTCAGGATTAATTTCTGTCGTGAATACAGGTTGATAGTATTTGAGAATAGCTATCACAGGTTGATAAGTTTGCATAGACCCTTGAAACCCAACCATCACCATCCCAATAACAATCGTCGTGATTTAAACTACCGCTCAGAGCAGCATACCCAACTTCACCCTTTGTACTGAGGTTTGGTAGTCACAATAAACGCTGTAATAGGCAACATGATACAGTTACATTCGATTATACTTTGTTCCTCTTAAAATTAAAAACTTTGTGGCACATAAAATGGTTATTTTTCCATTAGGTTTTTTTGTGAATCTCTTTACAGATAGCTTGTATCATGCCACCACTACAGCCAACACCAAAAAGTGTTTTTTTTTTAGCTCCAAGTGTATTCAGTAAAACAGAGTCGGCTACGGCCGCTTTTGCAGCATCACAATACACAGCGATAAACTCATAGACTTTATTTAAAGAAGTACAAAGAGTGAAATGGGGTATGTACCAGAGACTTACAAAACACTTGTCTGAAAGGAGACATATCCACATGTAAACATATGCTGTATTTGTGTGTTTTTTTCTCTTTTCTCCGACGGCTAAAAAAATAAAAGCATAAAACACTGTAGGAGCGTACAGTCCTTTGAGAGCCAAGAGGGGGTGGGGGGGGGGGTTGTTGGTTGGCGTCCTT
This sequence comes from Plectropomus leopardus, assembly GCF_026936395.1. Classification (NCBI taxonomy): domain Eukaryota; kingdom Metazoa; phylum Chordata; class Actinopteri; order Perciformes; family Serranidae; genus Plectropomus; species Plectropomus leopardus. The sequence goes on along the minus strand of NC_142177.1, from coordinate 12,608,447 downwards.
CATGCGATAAACACCATTCTTTTTAGCCGGCGATTTTCTCAATTTCATCCAGATCATCAGTGTCTAGTTTTTCAATTTTCTTACCTGCAGAGGGAGAAACCATAGAAAATGGTGGGGTTCATTTAGAGGGTTGATTTATGCCTGATCCCTGACATCTCCCTAAAATGAGTAACTTTTTAAAAACCATTATTAAAAAGGAATCCTCCTATCTCAAAATGACCATTTATAGAACAGTTAAGAAATTTTTTTCTTGCATGTCTCCACAGTGAGTGAAGAACCCAAGAACTGAAAAAAATCTTGATGAATTTAAGTCATGGGTGTCTGTGTTTCACAACAGCAAAACTTTGTCAAAACATCTGTTTGCGAACTCTCACACAACTCGTGCAGTACAATCCAAGTTTCATTTAACCAGCCGCAGACTCAGTTCAGACAGCCCTTTCTGGCAGATCTGAAATTGAAACTTATCGTGCTCTCTTCAAAGCCACACCACACCCACTGATAAAAACAGTAATTTTACCTCCCTGAATGCAGGAGCTTCTGGTTGAGCACTAACTCTATCAGTTATGTATTTATTTTAATTTTTTTTTGGTGTGTGACTTTAGTGAGTACTAACTTACCTTTTCAAACATTTAAGTCACAAAGTAACACAAACAAACTGACTGATGGATGCAGGAGACCAGCATCTCCTGTGTTCTGGCTTTGAAGAGACAACAGACATTTGTTGTCTTACACATTTTGTGGAAGAGTTAGTAAATAGATGTTTAGATGTAGTTTTGCTGTGTGGAAACAAGAGCCTCCACAACTTCAAGAATTTTCAATTTCTGGATTCTTTGTTCACTGGAGGCATACAAGAATAATAAGGTTTTCTCTATGAATTCAACATAGGGGTTAGTAATTGATATGCCAACGGTCATTTTTGGGATGATGTATTTTTTGAGCATATTCACACTCCAACATGTGTTAATTTATGTATTACTATGCTTTTATTATGGTTTTATTGTTTGAGTGAATGTGAGCAGCTGACTATGTGAATTTCATTTGGGATAAATAAAGTATCAATCCATCTATCTATCTATCTATAATTCTTTTATCAACTTGATCCCACTGTGTGTGTGCATGAAAAAGTGTGTGTAGCAGCTGCAGACTTACTGAAGTGCTCCTGGATCCTGTTGAGGATGTTCATGCTCATCTTGCTGTCCACCATGTTGATAGCCAGTCCCCTCTTGCCAAATCGACCTGTGCGGCCAATCCTGTGCAAGTACGTCTCGTTGTCTGGGTTACCATCCTTGTCTACTGGCAAGTCAAAGTTGATCACCACAGAGACCTGCTCGACATCGATACCTAAATGTGGAAAAGTGGCAAGAAAGGGATAAAATGTAACGAGGAAAACAACGTAAGGGGCAGTACATTAACATTTGTATTTAACCGTTGTACATGTACCCAGAGTGTATGTTTTGTTGCAGTTTTTTTAATGAGACCATTCACTTAAAGGGTGTTTACATGAGTATCCATTGAACCAGGTAGAAATTGTGGGCCTTTTTACACATACAATAAAAAGGGCAACAATTCTAACGCTTCTGACTGTCGTAGATAAATGTATACACCCAGATCTGTCTTAAGTGTCAGGCTGTTATTAAATATGGAGATAAGAGGGCTTTTGATTGTATGTAACAGCTTAATGGTTATGATGATGAAAGGATGTTGATTCTGCCCGTTCTGATGGCACTTGGTCCTTACCTCTGGCACAAACATTTGTGGTGACCAGAACCTTCTCCTTGCCATCTCTGAAGCGGTCGATGACAGCAGCTCTCTGCTCCACCTGCATCTCCCCACTGAGCAGCGCCACCTGGTGGCCTTCTCTGGACAGCTCCCCTGCGAGCCAGCCTGCAGTCTTCCTTGTCTGGATTATACAGAGGAAAGTGCTCTCACTATTTCACCAGCAAACTAAGTGCATTTCTAACAAAGGACCTAATGTGGAAAAAAATCATGGCCGATTTACAGGATGAATCGGAGCGTGCTCAATGCCCTCAGCTATTAGTGTTGGTAAAATAAACAAAGTAAACCAGTAAGTCAGCTAGTGCTGGCACATTGTTTTCTTACATATGGACACACCACTGTTGTATTAAGAGAGCTGGATACAGCATTGGAGGTGCAGCCCCACTTATTCCTATGAAAGTTGCTCAGTGTTTCATGAATGCAGAAACGTTCAAGTGCTGCATTTAAAATGACCTGGATGATCGGCACTGCTCTGCACTGTGTGGCCCGTAGAGCAGGCGCACTAGAGACTTCTGCTGGTCGAGCCGACTACTTACAGTTTACTGCTCCGTTAAGCTGAAGTTATCGGACCGAAATGATCAAATGGATCAAAGAAATGTATCCACTGATTCACAGATGTCAATGGAGAAAATTATTTTTGGAAACGCATCATGAAACGGATGTAATTCCACTGTAAGGTCACTACAAAAATTAACTTTAGACCCTGGTACACTTCCTGGGTGCCTGAGACACAAAGACCTTGCCACAAAAGTTGAATGTAGTAAGTTTGCTCAACATTCAGACAAGATCACGAAAGAGAAACTTTTTTTGTCCCTATGAAAATTGGCTGTGTGAATCATATAGATCATGTATAAAAAGTATGAAATAAATAAATGAGTGAATAAACTCACATGGCAGAAGATCATGGCCTGGGCGATGGTGATGGCTCCGTAGATGTTACAGAGGGCTTGAAACTTCTCCTCCCTGCTGTTACACAACACATAGTACTGTTTGATGGTATCCAGCGTCTCCTCCTCTCTCTTCAACTTGATGATGTTGGGGTCAGGCACGATGCGCTGGGCGAAGTTCCACACTGACTCTTCAAACGTGGCTGAGAACAGCAACATCTGGCAGTTTTTAGGCAACATCCTGTGTGACAGAGAGCAGACGTGAGAGCTGATGCATGCATGTGAATATGTGGAGATAGTTTCTTCTGAATGTGGGTGTTTATTCTGACCTCTGGATGCGGATGCTCTGGTCCTGGTGACCTTGTGTGGCGATCATGACATCGGCCTCGTCCAGCACAAACACCTTGATCTTCTTGGGGTCTATGAACTTTAACTTACCACACCAGTCCAGCATGGTACCAGGTGTGCCAATAACGATCTGCTCCTGCAGCTTTGTGCCCCGTTCCACTGAGACATTCACAAGAAGCAAGCACTCATCAATACGCAGAGCCATATCTGCACCAGGTTTATGCTTCACCAATAAGAACTATTTAAATGCTACACACAAATGTCGAGCATTGTAGAGAGACAAGCCTTACCTTTATTTCCTCTGATGGCGTAGACTAATCTGACCTCAGAATAGTGTTTGCCCATCTGCTCGATTACCTTGCCAGTCTGAAGTGCCAGTTCATAAGTGGGTGACACACACAGGCACTGATGGAGAAAAATTAATTGGGGGAAATGGATTTAGGAAGCTGTAAAATCTCTCATAATTTAGTTTAAGTTATCAAGCATTATAATTAATGTTAACGACAGGCAGAATAAGGCCTTCAGCATGTCACACATAACCGTTTTTAAAAACTCAAGATTTCAATTACAGATCATTTAAAACAGAGAGGGAAGTGAAAACAAACCTGGGGATATTTGTGGTTGGGATCTACATGACTGAGCATGGCCAGGACAAAGGCAGCTGTTTTCCCTGTTCCTGACTGTGACTGGGCAATCAAATTCTGTGGACTGAAGGAAAAAAAAGAATTAGATAACAAGCAAAGGCAGCAAAAATAATTATCTGTTCTTTTTAGCAATATCTGCTGCAGGGTCTATTAATGCAATTTCACATATTAAAGAAGAGGTGTGATTAAAAGTTATATAGAAACTATTCAGGATGAGAGATTTCAGTGAGCTATAGAGGCATAATGCATATTTAGTGGACTCTACCACACTTATGTACAGTGCAAAAGATACTCACGGTTCGGCCAGCATCATGGGTAAGGCAGTCTCCTGAATTTTGGATGGCCGGTTGAAACCCATCCCGTAAACGCCCTGAAGGAGCTGTGGTTTACTGCACACAGGAGATAACAGCCAAATGTTACATCTCCAGAAAAGACTTGTCTGAAGACAAGTATTTTCCAAGGTATCTCATTGCTTTGTTTATGTATACACATTTTAGTGCACACACGCGCCTTTAAAGACCTACTAATACAAGGATAAACAGAGGAATACTTCTGCAGCAGGCATAGTTTATATCTGGTTTGGAGCATTTTGGCCCTACAACATCATTTCTGACTACATGCGTGATGAACACGATTGATAACTGATTAATAATTACATTCTGATGCCTCCAAATACTGCAGGGTAAAACCAAAGAGTTGAATGGACAAACAGAAGATTTACTTACAGTCGCAACTCCTCAAAAGACTTGACAGAGTAGAGCGGAGAGTTGGGATCCTTCTGAAGGACTTCCACTTGATTTGTGTTATTGACAAGATTATTCCGTATCAGCTTGTTTAATAACGACTGTGCCGCTTTGTCCTCTGGAAAATAAGTTATGTTGCAAATGACTTTTATAACTCAAACATACAAGCAAACAAGCATCAAAATCAAAGACAATAACGAATGTCACACATCATCGGCAGAGGATGAATATTTTTGTAGCGTGTAAATAATTAACTGCCCACCTTTCTCATCGTCATCTGTACTCTTGTTGTCTCCCTCAGCTTCTGACTTTGCAGCTGCACTACTGGACTCTGTTGCATTTGCAGCCGTGCCTGCAATTGTATAAAAAATAAAATAAAAATAAATAATAAAGATACTAATATTTACATTCAAGACAATTTTGGGATTACTGGTTTTCTGACTACAACAACTTGCATGCACATACTTACCATTTTCCTCTGGTTTGTCTTTTATTTGGAGAGTACCGATCTGTAAGGAGGAACACAAGTTTTTACTTTTTCTTTTACACACATCTTAAGAAACAAATTGTGGCCATTACATCAAGTTGATATACTAACAGTAAAAATTACTGACTGAGCATGAAGAAATTAGCAATAACTAAAATAAATTCTAAAAGAGCTAAAAGAGTCTTTTTTTCTGATAATAACATATGAATGTTTTTGTAAATACATGTATTAATATATTTTATGATTTGATTAATATAATAGATTTTTTTTATATACATTTCAATGCTTTCTTAAAACCCAATAACTCATGAAGGCAACGAAAAGTGGTCTAGCATTAATAAATCTACGTCTGGGAACAAATTGTTCAACCATAATAGTCAAGCTATTGTACAACATATCTCCTTTGGAACACCAAACTTAATATTATTATAGTCTACATTGGGAACTTAAGGATTGTTTGGGAACATATGAAAGTTAAAGTTGTTTGACAGGATAGTCATTGCTTGATCAAGACTAGACCTTCTTTATGCTTTTCGTGCTAAAACAAGCTGTGGCTGAATCTCGACTACTTCTTCATCAACGGCTATTTTAGATCCCCTTGCATCATTGTGAGCCGGCTAGCTGCTAACGCTAGTAACTCACTGAGCACGCAGCTAGTTAACTTTAGCCCTCACGACAAAACCCGGGCAACCCGCTAGTTTCGTTTCAAAACTCACAACACCGTTACAAAGACAACTTATCAACGAAAGACAATTTATTTACAGTGCTGTCATTCTATCGTTTCTACTATGAGAAATGAGGCTGAACAGATAAGTTTCGTTTCCATTGAACTAGAACAGGCCAAAGCATCCTCTAAACATGCTAACAACACGTTAGCTCGTGTTGCGTAAGTTAAGGTTTACCGATTCCGCCGCTGCTTCTTGCTCGTCCACCGCCTGTGCCCAGGAGTCTGTAGCCATTGTGAAACAGTTTCTTCTATAGTTATTTTACTCGCAATAATTGAACTACGCAGGCAAGCTCACAGTGAGGATTTAGCAATGTGAAAGTAACTATTTCTCCACAATGGCGTGCCGAAAGCGACTCTAGGCATCTGTGTAATCACTCATATGTCCGGGTAGAATGCAAGTGCCACTTAATAATAGTTCCCAGCTTACTGAAAGTTCCGACGCGACTTACGAAAAGTGTGAATGACTCTTAAATTCGGGATTTGAACAAATAACGTAAATTAAATTAATAAAAAAAAAAAAAAATGTTTTAACTTTTTTTGTTGTTAAGATTTGAGAGATTGGTGGCTGAATCTCAAGAAACAGTTCTTTGCGGAGCCTCTAGGTGGTGCCAAAACGCTCTGCACAAACTCACCTTCCCGAGATACTGTATGATCTGAACACACACACACACACACACACAGAGCAAGACAGACAGACACACACACACACACACAGCAAGACACACACACACACACACACACACAGACGATAGGTAGGGCTAGATTTCCAAACAAGCCAAGGAAGCATGGACATGGCCCGAGACTAACAAGGGCTGAAACACCTTTGATTCCCTGTTTGGCAATTACAATGTAGGAATTGGATTTATTGCAAATGTGTTTATCAATATGCACCACTCACATACAATACAAACGAGAATTCGAGCTTAAGGTGGCTCCTACATTTTTACCTGAAGCCTTGTCTTGCCGAGGGGCCCGGTGTCAAAATCTAGACAAAATACCAGTAATATTTCAATTGATATCATGCTTACACTATGCATTTTACTAAATAAATGTAATGAAATTTTCACAAATTATCACAAACTAACTTGGAGATAAGGAATGAAAGTACCTGAATTGGAGCCTCACAGCTCATTTTAGCACTGGGCCCTCCAGTGGTTAATTCAGCCCCGAGGAGAGGGCAGAGTCCCCAAAGCAGTGATCCTGCAGTCGTCAGATGAGCTAAAATGATATGAATAGAGCTCCAGCTAACACAGTGTTGTTTAGAAGAAACGTGAATGTCTGTTGTATTGTTGGATAGGATATTACTCTATTTTTCTGAGAGACATGCTGGACAAGGAGTCATGAGGGTTTCTCTTGATCTCCTGAACCTTCATCCAGGTCTGTATGTGATTAGTACTTATAAGCCACGTCTGAAATTGCCTTCATGCCTTACAGTAAATGCTGCATCATTGCATGATGGATATAACATACATGCTGGTATACTATCTGCAGTGGATTGCTGAAAAAATGACTTTTCCCTTCAAACTTCACATTAAATTGGTTCCTTCACTCATTTAAAAAAACCTAATTTAGTCAAGCAACTCATTGAGGAAAATATAACTAAGGCCAACCTCCTGCCAGAAAAAAAAAAAAAAAACTTGGTTTCATCATCTCCCCCTCTCATTGAGATAAGTGTGCATTTCTTTCTGAGAGGAAACCTTCTCTGAGCCCTCAATGAGATCACTGCAGGCATTTTAGAGTCAAAATATTTTGTCATTTTTTCACAAAACAGTTGTTGTTGCTGTTAAGGCTTATTAAGTGACTACACCACCGACAGCCTTATTGAAAAAATGAGAGAGAATATCCCAAATATCAAGATCACCAACCATGAAGAAGTCAGACACTTAAATGATTTGTTGTGATGTAACCAGTGTATCATCATCAATAAACAGTAACAACCAGTACGGAGTTAGACCAGCTGTGGACCCCATGTAAAAAAAAACAAAAAAACATTGTAAATCATTGCAGTTTTTGAACTACATGTATATTTTTGACCACTCCAGTTTTTAGATAAAAACACAAATCAGCATATAATTATTAAACCATCTGTACAAGTTTCATAGATGCAAGTCAGTGAACTAGGTTTCCCAAGGATTGGACATTTTATGGATGCCAGTGATTCCCTGATTCTGCATTAGGTATTTTTCTGTCCACGAGCTAAGCGGGACTCATCAGGACACTGGCTCGTTAGTGTGTACAAATAATGCAATGTTTGTATGACGTTGTGGGGACATATATCTGTCAGTCACATTGTGAGGACACGTCTGCCTTTGGGACAAAAACAAGTCCTTGCAATGTTAGCACTTGGTTTTAACATAAGTAAGATAAAAATTAGGATAAGGATTAGGCTCTTCAAAAAACATTTTCTTGCAGAGAGTTTTATGAGAAAACTGATAGATTGATAGATAGATAGACAGACCCCGTTGTGTCTGCCCAGTAAGCACCTGCCAGTTGTTTAGCATTAAGACTTAAAATGGGGGGAAGAGCTAGCCTGGCTGTCTCCATGAGCCCAAGTGTCTTGTACTTTTATGAGAGGTTATTTGTTGAACTTTTTCTTAACCAGGCCGTAACTTGATGCCTGTGATGACGCAAATATGTTAACAAGCACTTGAACAGCTCTTCAAAGGCAAGTCGGTAATGTAGCTGGTCACCTGGTTGTGTCGTCGCAAGTGTTATCACGCCATTAGGGTATTTCCCAAAATTTCAAACTATTTCTTTATGTGCGCATTACGGAATTAAGAGTACTACTCTTGCTCTTTACTTGAGTAGAGTGCTACAGCATAGTTATCCCAGTTAGGGGCTTTAATGGATACCAGACTATTAACCAGAGCTGGCCTCCGCTAAGGACCATGCAGGAGCGCCTGGGGTCACCTCTGGAGCCAGACCGCTGTGGCTGGCTGCTTCTTAAATTAATGCAGAATTGATTTCACACATTTCCCCTGCTCCACTGGGATAGATAGATAGATGATGACAGTGGCTTTGGATTGTGCTGAAGGAGATTACATTGATCGCTGTTCCGCTGTCATCCAACGGTCAACGGCACTCGCTCTGTGTGTGCGGCAGTTCGAGTTCATCTCCATGTATGTGTGTGCACACGTTAGCTGTGTCAGTGTGTGAGAGAGACGATATAGGGAGTCTCTTAGATCGTCAGTTTGGAGACAAATTTGTCAAAGGCTTGAAAGAGCGGAGTTTATTGTTGCCTCCAATCAGCTGCCTTGCCGGAGGTATCCATGGCAACTGAAAGAGTAAAAGTAAGGTTTGAGGTCTCCAGAGAATTTGGAAGAGACAGAGAGAAGGACTTTGTATTGCCACATAAGGACTCAATTCAAGCGCTGAATATGACAGAAAGGATATCAAAGTAGAGTGGTCGCAGTGGAGTTCGGTTTTCAGTGTGAACAATCTGAGGAAAGGTAAACACTCAGCCCACGAATGCATAATGTAAGATCGCTCAAACACTACTCCATGCTCATAAGTATACAGTAGGTCACAGCTCATGTAGGCAGTATATACACTCTGTTATACATACAGTAACACTTGTACGGGCTGCTAACACAAGAGCTCCAACTTGATGATCTGCCTGCAGGTAAAAATAAATGATTATACAATAAATAAAACATTGTTAGATGAGAATGTAGACAGAATAAGAGAACTTATTTTAATACTCACAATTCTTTATGGGCAAAATTTTAACCCTCAAGTCCCTTTTGGTCTTTTTTTTTTATTTCAAAAATGATAGATGACAAATTGATACATGAAAGATGGTTAGTTGTTTACCACTTTATCTGAAAAGTGAACATTATGTTGGCATGAGTGCTTGTTTTTTTATTTTGCTGGGAGACTCTTAATTAATTAAAAGACTTTTACTCTCCCATTAATAAATTATCTGGACAAAGCATGGACAGTACGTAAAAAAATTGTTTAAAAGGAAGCTTTTATTTTGTATGTCTCTGTTCTGTCATTTGTGTATAACGTGTTTCTTTCATTTTTTGTTTTCTTTTGGAACTTGCAAAGTATGTGACAGTATGCAACAATGATTTATTTAGTCTTTGTTTATGTGATAATATCATGTGTCATGTAATCCCATGTGGGATGGTCCACTTCAATGGTATGACATGAAATAAAAAATTAATTCAGTTGTATATTCAATCATTCATATGCTGCCTGAACGTGGTTTTGAACTGTGAAAGGATGAACAAGCAGTTCACCAGTGACCAGGTGTGCCTTCAGTGAAAAGGCAAATGTTTAAGTGTCGGACTCTCGTGAGATTATCAGATGACTTTTGTTCTGAAAGCCCCCCAAAATACTGAATAGAAATTGCTCGTTAGAGAAAAATCAGTGAATAAATGAACTATTTTTACACTCTATGATGGCCAACCACACCACATGGTTCAGGTTATATATGAGGTTAGATGTAATAACCCATAAATACCCAGCAGATGTTTGCAAAATTAGCATGTATTTAGAGTTGTGTCTCTGGCAAATAGATGAATGCTGGTTTGTGTCTATATGTACTTATTTGCATGTACAGCATTCGCTCTTCTTGTATCTCTGTTTTCATAAACATCTTAAAATCTATTTGGTTCTTCCAGCAGCTAAGTGTTCATTTTGTTCAAAAGGTAGTTGCTATCTTGGTGCTACTGCTGTTTGGTGCTGGGCAGTCAGTGCACAGTGGATTCATTAAAGCTTTTTTCACGCAAACAGCTGCCTGCTGTGGATGTAAACTATGTTGGGAGCAGTGAGAGTGAACTAAAAAAAGTTGTGGGCCATAAAAACAAAACAATAAGCTGAAAGACTCTCTCTCTATAGGGTTGAGGGGTGCTGCATAGTTAGGTGATTATTCTTTGTCACTCTGAGTGACATCTTCCAAATTACCCATGGTCATTTAACCCATTGTTCGTATTGATGTATTGATTAGTGCAGCTTTAAAGTTCCCATTAAATCAAAATAGGTGTTCAAGTTTTTTGGTTTTTTTTATCACACATATCTTGTACTGATCATCACCACCAGGAACTGGCCCAACAATTACTCAGAATGTTTTGTAGGTATTCTTAATGGTATTTTAGAAATAGTAATTTCTTGGAAGAGTATTTAAAAAATACTCATAACTCATCTTGCAGTTGGGGGCGTACAATGAAACACTTTGTCTACCATTGAGATACATCAGCTCCATCACAACGATGAGTCATGTAACACATATCCAGTGCTATTGGCTACTTTAAACAATCTATATCCGCAACAAGTCCCTCACCAGCTTCATATTTTTGCAGGATGTAAAGCTGTGGAATTAAACTTTCAATATAGTGCAGGTGTTTCTCAGATAAACTACAGTTGAGGGAGGACAGGGGGATGGTGGAGTCATTGCTATGACATTCAAAATATGTTGCTTTAGATATTGTGTAATGGATAATTTATGGTATTGATTTGTCATCGTCATAGAAGATAGATGTCTCATCCAATACTGGGCCAGGATACACACAATACACTGCATGGTTACAGCGAATGGACACCCAAACATTAGACTTATGTGTGATTGCTTAACATCATTAAACTGCAATAATCTGTTATCTTATTGACAGAAAATCTCCAACTATTTGATATCCATAAATGGTTTTATTCATTTTTTCCAAGCTAGAATGCCAAACATTTCTTGGTTCCAGCTTTTCTAGTGTGAGAATTTGAAGCAAGACATCAAGAAATAAGACTGCCATTGGTTGGACCTAAGGGGACTAGCCTAAACCATGGAAGACATACCCCAAACCAAAAGTAGAAAGATATATGTAGAAATGGCCATTTAGTATAAATGAATTTGACCTAAGGTGGGGCCTCCTACATTGTATTGCTCCTCACAGCACTTGATTGTCTGAAAAATCATACTGAAAGGTCTAATAGTTACACAAACATAGCTATTATAGGTGCTGGCTCTGTGGCTACTGTGTAGTGATGGCAACACTGCTAGCAAAACTATGCAGCAGTAGGAGTCTGTCTCCTCTGTCTTGTTCTTTCCGTCTTTAACATGGCAGCTCTCAGGTCCTTGGTTGTCCATCGTCTGCTAATTAATCAGAATCAAAGAGAGACAAATCCCACAAACACAGACAGGCTGCATGCACAGGTCCATAGGTGAGAGAGAGACAAGCAGAGGGAAAGAGAGGGAGATTAAAGGCGGATTCTCCCCAGACCTCCTACCCCTACTTTCTTCTGGTAGAAGTCATTAAGATTCATACCCCTGATCCTTCACTCTGTGCTGGCTCCTCACTGCTTGCTCCATGCATCTCTAGCAAGAAAAAAAAACAGAACCTGCACGCCCACGCCAGAATTAAAATGGTGATGCAGCACTTGTTTTCTGTCAACAAGAGAGAACATGCAGAGAAAGAGAAAGTGAGATAGCACGAGAGATGGTGAGAGAGAAAAAGAGAGAGAGAGAGTAAGGGGCTGACAGCTGGTTGGTATTCCTGAGGCTTAGCCAGAGAGGCTGATGGTGCAGAGTGGACATCACCAAGGAATTTCAATGTGTATGGAACGGCTTGCTGTTGTCAGAGTCAGAGCACCAGCCTTTATATTATAAACCTAACCATTTTATAAACTACCATGTGTTTAATAACTCAAAAGCTGTTATACAAAGGTTCAGATTTTAACAGTTTGATAACAACTACTAACAAGAGTTTTATTTCCCACGACACATAAATTATATTTTAGGTATATTTGATCTTCATGAACAGTGTTTTTCTGTATCTTATAGGTTTTATGAAAAGAAAATGTTTAAGCCTTTGTTATGGTCTAAAATGACTCTTTTATAGGTAATTCCTATTCAGAATTACATTTAAGCCTTTAATAAAGAGTGATCTTATTTTAAACTCTTTTTAAAATTCTTACTTTTAAAATTATTAGAGGAAACCCCTTCATGTAGAATGTCAGGTAGAATTTTGGGTTAAGTCTTGCACAAGACACATAAATGCACATTTTATTCCATTTGATTGAGTAGTATAAAAAAATAATGTAGACCTTGCACTTGATGATTATATAGCTTTAATAATATGCCGAGAACACGCAATGCATGATACTGTCAGACAAAGTGGAATAATATGATTCCACAACCTTATAACTACTGTTGCTGTGGTTCAGGTGTTAGAGCGGGTCTTCTTCTCTGGTCAACATGTCAGTGTATCCCTGGGCAAAATACAAAACCCCAAATTGCTCCGGATGGCTGTGCCACAGGACATCACACAATAGTTTTTTGGACAGCCTTTTTTTTAGAGTTTGGTATTTTTCCCAATGCCATCTTGGTTTTGTGAACAAGTGATCATATTTGGATGAAAAGGTGAAGCTTTGGAGGAGCAAGGGGTGGATCTGACTGAGAACCTGAGGACACCGCCATGATAGCAACTTTTCAGTTATTAGGTAGCTTTTTACTAAAGTGTATCATGTATTTTACTCTAAATGGAACTATAATTAACAAAATGGAATTATACACTGGCTGTGTAGGTGCCCCGCACTGGTCATTGAAAATAATGCAGGTTTAAGGCACTTAGGCATTGGCTGTTGCCATGCTCTGTTTGTACGTATACTTACGAGAAGTACCACCATTCATACACTACTCATGTATACCAGGACACTGGTGTCTGGGACTGTGGAAAACCAAGTCTACCTTATTTTTAAGTTCCTTGTCACCATGTGTCTTTTCCCAAACCTAACCTGAGTACTTTAACTCACCTAAACCTAACCTGCATGACTTTACCCTAAGCAAGTAACTTAAGTAACTTATTAAGTATGTATTGTGACAAAGCCATTTGTGGGGAACTAATTCATTAGGTATCATACGAACTGTTGTATTTGCATTCTTGTAAGATATCATTCAAATAGTTGTATAAGGAAAATGCTTATCTTTTCAGACCTGGATTATAGCCCCTTGGTCAGTGCTAGGCCACACAGGTTTCCCATCAAAAGTAGTAATTGATGGGTGCAACATCTTCCTGACAGTTTTAAACTGCTCTGTAGTGACTTTCTAAGGGTTAGGTTACGTTAGCCCACTTTAATGAATGTTCACATGCAAGAATTTGCCAGCGGATCATTTGAATAATTCGTTCGTGAGTTCTTCTATAGTAATTTATAGTAATAGTGATATCAAAGACAAGTTTGTATGGTTGTATTTATCATGAAGGTGTGGGAAAGTAAGACGTCAGAATCCGTGTGTTGGGATTCACAGAGCCCCCAGGATTGAACACAGTTTCAGTCCCAAGGTCGGCCAGGCAACCACGAGCATCTGGAACCAGCCTCCCTCCTTTCTCTGGGGAAAACCCAGCTCTCACTAAACCCAACCAATTCACTCAATAAACAGCTGGATTATTACATAACACAAGGTGGGGGCTAAATAGCCCTGAGTCCTTTGAAAAACCTGCAAAAAGATTAAGCTAGACTATTCATTCGCTCATGCACTTTGGAGTTCAACAGTCATTGACAATCACAGGACAGTGTTCATTCATCTACCAGGTCCAAACAGCATCAAGGCTGTCAAGCACCAGCTCAACAATTTTCAATTCCTTAATAATTTATTGATGGCGGGCAGTCAAATTGCATATCAATAATGTAGAAGGGCTCAGTACAATGTTGATACAAAACACCCTTTCAGTCGGGCTCATTCATGCTCACAGACCTGCAGACATATGTACTATGTTTAGTCCCACGTGGTCCGGGACTGGCACATTGCATGAATCCAATCTGCATCAGTGAGCTGTGTAATGTTAGTTGATGATGGAGCGGCTATAAATGCTCCTCATGCTTTCCTTTGTGATTCTGTCTTTGAAAATGCATGCAGGGTAAAGTCCCCAGAGGTTAAAAAGTCAGCTTTTTATTGGGTGAGGTGGAAGCAAACAACATTTACACTTCAGAGACACTGATATGAAGGGCAAGAACAAATAGAATACTGCATTAACAATATATTAAAATAAAATCCATTCTTTCTCCTACATTATCTCCTACATTTTACCATTTAATGTTGCATCTTAAAGAATTTTTTTTCTGTGAAAACCTGTAGAGACACATGCGACTTTTTTAGCGACACACTAAAGACCACCTCTGCTCTCGCTCAATTAGACAGCTATATTGTGTGTCTGGGCACGAGCCAATCACGCATGTAGGACAAATTAAGTGACCAATGGCGGATTTCCATCTAGGTCAGCATCTTTTATTCAGGAGGCACGCGTACACAGTTACATGCCATCCCGCCCCGGGGGCCCTGCAGAGACCCACTCTGCCACCGAGAGATGGCCCACCATTTTGTTCTGTTTTGAAAATGATCTCCATGCATGAGATTAGCTGGGGGGCCCACAAGCTCTTCCCTTTGTTGTGCATCCCAGTTTGGATATTTCCCGTGTGTATGCAGGCCGTGCATGCATGGTGCCAGGCTTGCATTTGCGTCCGTGCATATGCTTGAGTGTGTGCTTTTAATGGGGTTTTTTTATGCGCGTTGCAGGGGCGAACACGATCTCGATGGAGACATCCGATGCCCATTCTGTGTATGAAACTGTAATGCGCTGCTGCTGAGGCTTGAGGAGGACGCTTATAGCATCTCAATCTGTCTGCGGTGTTTACAGCAATGCACACTTTACAAGGAATACCCTACACATTCATACATATAGTAGATGCCTATGAGGAAGGTAGAGTCATGGGTAAAACATTTGTTAAGGTCACAAGAGGCTCTGGACACTGGAGCCTTTTTTTCTTGAACTGTTCATGACCCCTGCGCTGGTGCACTGCGCTCTAATGCATGGCTAATCATTCACTTAAACACAAGCTTTTGCAGGGACGTGTTCCATGGGAGGAAATGACTGCATCAGTTGGCGTTTGTGGCAGAAATCAACATCCAGGAGGTGATAAGTGACATCGTACTGAATCTACGCAAGTGGGCACGCAAGTATGTAAAGTTGGTGATGAGGCTTTACGATGCCACTGCACCAAAATGTAAAAAGCTGTCTCTCTCAGCCGTTGGTTTCCCTCCACAGACTTAAAGCAGCAACAAAGCAACTAGGCAGAGAGAGAGAGAGAGAGAGAGAGAGAGAGAGAGAGAGAGACAGAGAGAGAGACAGAGAGTGTGAGAGAGAGACTGGGGATGTGGTTGCTATAGTAACCATCTGGTGGGTCTGAACTGTTTCTCCTTGGCATTCATTTCATCATATCGAGCCTCTGTCTCTCTTCCTCTCACTTCCTCCACTCTCACTTTTGTTTATCCCTCTCTTTTCCTCCTTCTCTCCCGGCTCTGCATCTCTCTTATCTCCTCATCTCCCTCTCGTGCCGCTCTCCCACTCTCTTCCGATCTGCCTGCCTGCTGCCCTTCCTCCTCCCTCCCTTCCTCCCTCCTCCCAGCTCTCTTCACTTTCCTTGGAAAACAGCGAGAGAGAGAGAGAGAGAGAGTATTTAATGTTAATGTGGAGTGCTCCCTGTCTTTTTGGCCATTTGGCCATTTTTATAACTCTGTCCTGAGAGTCCCATCTGTTAAGCCTGGACTCTTAACCTTTCTTTGAACAATGCATGAGGACAATGTGCACAGTGGCAGAATTTGGGTGGCGTTCAGTTTTTCGGAGATAAGTAAAAGCTGGACGGATATCTGAGAGGGGACTTGCTTGAAAGATTGACGTCATCTGCAATCACGATTTAGCTGCAACCAAAGTGGGTTTTACCATCATATTATAGGCAGGCATTTCTTTCTGGTCAAACACTCTGATTCAGCTCTGTCCAAACAAACTTGACGTAAAAAAGAAACCCATTCGCAAGCAAGTAGAATATTCTGGTGTGGAGTCTAAAGGGATAATAATTTATTTTTCCAACCAGGACTAAAACCACAACTGCATTTCCCTCTTATCAGCTGTCGCCCTTGTAAATTCCCAGCAGAGTCTCAATCAGTGAGAGAATACCTGATCCCAATGCCAATTGAGCTGGCCCACCAAAGATATGTGCACACATCTTTGCACGCACATCTGAATAAATGCAATCCACACAAATACACATATGCAGTGGAATGAAATGCAAATGTTGCCTCAGCCATTTGCATGCTGTACACATTCTATTACTGCATCATATAAAGCCCATTGAGGAAAAAGAGGAGGTGGTTTTCCCAGTGAGTGGTTCAGCATGTGAGGTCACTGCGGGTATTTCCCTGCAGCGACACAAAGGTCAGATTCAGGAGTCTACACGAGAGGCTGGATTTTTCTCAATGACAATCAAGTGCATGTTTGCGTGTGTGCAGCTAAGAGGGAGCTTGCAGGGTGTGGTTTTCCCCTCTTATATCAGTGACCTACACTGTAAATTCTGATAAGCTGATTCTTCTTTAAAAAGATCTATTTATTTAGTCGTTTATTTGCAATTCAATTTGTTTCGGTCTGTAACCAGTGGGAGGACTTGGAATAAGGGTGTGTGGGGTATGTGGATATGGCAGATTAGGGAATGAGTTACCAGAACTGATCTGTTTCACGTTTCACATGTCAATCAGAGACCAGTTTCTTCTGCCATTTCAGTCCACAATGTCCACAATACTGGTGTAAAATCAATAAAAAAGATTTGAGAAACAAAGGAAGAAATAGAGGAAACTGATTGCCTTGAAAAAAGTAAGCAACTATAAATATTCTTACGTTATATTTACTTTATATTGATTTGTTGGTTTACTTAAAAAAATGCATTAACTTTATATATATATATATATATATATATATATATATATATATATATATATATATATATAAGTTAGCATAAAAATGACAAGTGAAATTAACTTGTTTTTTCCAAGTTGGTCTAATAGTGTTTGACAAATAAAGTAAGCACAACAAAAAATGATTAGCTCACAGGATTATTTTCATTTGAACAAAAGGTCATTCTGAACATCTAGAGACAAGACCAGTGTTTGTTCAAAACTAATGAAATAATACAATCAAAACAAACCCCCTATAAAGCTTTGAAAAAAGCAACAATAAAACCCACTTAAAATAGAAGAAATTTTCAGACGAAATCTTTCTCTTTGAGAAATACATAAAACTGTCCTATTAAGTCTGACTAACTTTGTTTACTTAAAAACTTAAACTGCTATAACTTGCAAAGAACAAGTCAAGTCACTCATCATTTTAAAGTTGGAAGAACTTCGTAAAGTTGAGTAAAAACAAATAAAATATAAGCAAACTTAACAATTAGGAATGAAATAAACAGACATTTCAACTAACAGTTACATTTACTCACCTTTACCACGGTTATCGGTTTGCTAGATTTATGAAAGTAAGATCAGCTTGTGAGTTTACAGTATATGAAAACTCTCATCCTTCTCTTTTTCACTTGCCTTTTCCACTCCTTTGTGTTCCTCTTCTTCTTTCTTTCTCTTCTTCTGTCAGAGCTTATGTAACCCAACAGCACCCCAGATCTTGACTTCTGTCTGCCCCCTTTCACAGCACCAGTAATTAGCCTCTCATCAGTCTTCACTACAAATTCCATTTAACACAACATTATCAAAATAGTGACTGACGATGGTAACAGAGAGCTTCCCACAACATAAATACCAAAAGGCCTAATAAAGGATCCCCGAAAAGTAATGTTTTAAAAAAAGACAGAGAGAAATATTAGAAAATTATCAAAAAGGGGAAAAATGGCCGATACACAATAAAATACACAACACACATGTACTATCTTCTCTTTCTCTTTCTATAAAGATAACATAGCACTGAGCACCACCTACGTATGCAGCTACTGTCCAGCAGTTTGTGTGATAAACACATATCCTAGATCTTTATGTTTATCTATGAATAAGTGTTGTGTCTGTCAGCTGGATGGGTGCTATATTATCTAAAATAACCGAGAAATATGTTTTCCTGGATTATCAATCTGTGACTGAATGTGTGAGGAGGCTGTCAATAAGGAGGGGGATGTGACAGTGAGGAGGCAGATCTTTGTGAAGTTGACTCATTTTGACACTCATACCTGTTTATCAAAATATTAGAGAAGGACAAATTAGCGAGAGAAATTTGCATGGATATTATGAAATAGATGGCAGATTGAGGCTCAGGCAGAGTTGAAGATGTTTTGTGATGAACTTTGTTCATTGTAGCTGGGCAGGGCTCCTCTGTCATTATCGTGGATTTTAACAGGATTGTAGCCTCTCAGATATTATTTGAAGCACGTCACCATGCAAACTTGTGTGTACCTTGAAGCTGCGCCTCAGGTCCTTCAGTCCTACATTTGATAAACTTTTCTTTTCTTTTATTTATCCTTTGGCATATTTCTATTTTCTTATCAAAATGTACATATAAAGGAGCATAGCTTACTACAGAAAGGTTGATTATTTGTGAATCTGTTAATCAAACACTGACTGTGTGTAATCACTACTGTTGCCTTTGAACGCCTCCGAGTATCCTTTCATCTGCACGTTTCATTCTTTCAGCTCCAAGCCACATTTGATGCACTGCATCTATTGTAACTTTTTAAGTGTTTTTTAAAGGAGGTAAAGGAAAACAAAAACAAAACAAGCATTTAATTAATATCTGAGACCTCACCTTTTCAGACAGACACTAACAAAAAGTAAGGAGCATTATAGGTTTTCCAGCCTGGTGCACAGCTTCGAAAGCACAGGATGTTCTAAACTGCAACAGAGAATCACCATCAGTATCTTTATTGTGGACACTTATGGGCAGATTATGAGACAATGGGCCCCTGGGCACCGATATGCAAAGGGCCCCACCATCTCTCCTACTTCGGAGCAAGACACACATAAACTCTGTGGTGGTTTTGCATCTCTGTGTAGTCATTATGCATCCTTTGGGAGGTTGGTGTCTTCTTGTGGTTGGTTTGTATAATTCTCTGTGTCTTGGGGGTAATTTTTTGTCCTTTTTGGAGTTTTGTGTCCCTTTGTTGTTATTGTGTGTCTCCTTGTGGTTATTTTGTGTCTTTTCAGAGTCATTTGGGTCTCTTCAAGGTGATTTTGTGTTTTACTGAGGTAAGATTGTGTCTGTTGGGGTAATTTCGTGTCCTTTTTAACATTTTGTATCTCTGCCGGCAATGTCATGTCCCTCTGGTGTAATTTTGTATCCTTTTTATGTCTTTTTTTGGTCATTTTGTGTTTCCTTGAGGTCCTTTTGTGTCTTATTGACATGTCTAAGGTGTTAGATAATTTTAGATATATTATTAGCGACTTTGTGTTGTATTTTAAGTGATTTTGTGTCTCCTCATATTTTTTTTTGCCAGTTTTTTGGGCATCTTGTGTCTCTTTGCAGTGCCTTTACATCTCTTTGTGGTCTTTTTGTGTCTCTTTCTGCTTGGTACGTGTTACTTTCAGTGATGTTTTGCTACAGTAATCCATCCATGATCCAAATTAAAATGTTTCATTATAGTAATATCTATTTAAGTCTTGCTACAGGTCTGCAAACTGTTCCCTAGTAAAAAATAGAATCACCTTAGGTTACTAGTTTTATAACTTAAAAAAATCTCAACTTGATATCCACCAATTGACATAGTACATAGATAAAATCATTCATACTGTCAGAGGAAAAGACTACAACTCTGCCATATGGTGAGACTTAAAATCTTGACACTGTTGAAGTGTTGATTTGACTTTGTGGTCCCTTTGAAGATGCATTTTGAGACATCGTTAAAAAAATATCCCATTGAGCATCTGTCAGTGGTGGCATGTGTTCACCTCTTTGCAGTTTTTCTGTATTTGGCACTTTGTCATTGCGACTATTGGGACGCAGTGTAATTCGGCAGCCTTTGTGACTGATGCATCGGCAATTTAACAATTTAGGTGGTGACTCTTTGGTCTCTTTAAGTTTATAATTGCCATACGTTGCTTTGAAACCCCACTCTTCCTTTCAACGCTCCGCTGAAGGTGACGCATGCTGATAATAGGTATCACAGTTACTATGAGTCACATAGTAGAGTTAACTGGTCCTTTGTAGTGGTGATTTACTATCGGTGCTCACTATGTGGATTTCTGGTGTATGTGTTGCAAACACTGCAAAATGATGTAATGTAGCAAGGAGGAAAGTTTGAGAAATCATGTGGACAAATACAACAAGAAGAACAGCAAATCCCTCAACTGACTGAAAGGCAAATAATTGTATACATGCACCACAATTGAGGCTTTCAAACTGATAATTTCTGCAGTACTGCTGTAATAAGTTTTCATGATTTTCTGCAGTATGTTACAGGTGAAGTCTTACAGGTTCGTTGTGTGTGAATGCTATCTGACCATGCGTTTAGATCACATCATGCCTTTATTGCAACGCTTTGGATGAAAGGATCCACCACACAGGAAATCATAGCCAATTACTCCCTAAATGTAACATCCTCTCACTCTGTGTGAGGGGATAGGCTGTTACTGCAGTAGGCGCCATCGTCATGCTTGACTGCCGTCTTGGAAGAAGGGACTATTTTGGCAGGATAATGCGGTCACGCCACTGAGTGAATAGGGGGGTCTTGAGAGAAGAGGGCAGAGATAAGAGAATGGAGAACATTCCATTAAAGATAGCGATGCTATCAAGCCAAGGCTCAGGGAAGACTATTCTGCACCGAAAACCCACCGCAGCACCCATCGAGTGCAAGGTGCATCTGTTACCATGGTACCCAGCCCAGGCAGCCCCTTTCATGTCTGTCAAGACTGGGGAGGGAGAGAGACGAGCAATATGTTAGTCTCGCCTGCAGTTGGAGCTGAAACAGACATGTGTGTTTGGTGCATGTATGTGTTCCCAGCACACATCCCGGCGGTCCGGGGTTTAAGATGTCGTTCGCTGACAGAGGCTCGTCACACAACATGAATCATTTAGTCACCACAGCAGAGTTGGAAATGTCACGTCTCATCAATGTTCCTCACGCCTCGGTGGTCCCTGCACCATTTACATCTCTGGCAATGGAGTTAAAGAGAGGACTTGATTAAAGAGAGGAGCTGAGATTTTTAGATGCAAACAGACATTTATTGCATTGGGAAGCAGTGGTGTACATTTTTCCCCCCACAGAATCATTTGCAATACTGTAGCACTTTATGAGATTGTAGTCTGTTGCACAGTCGTTCGAGCCGAGCGTCTCAACTCTAAACAAATCAAAACAAGAGTGGATTTCAAATTCTTCTCAGGATTATTTGCTCTTCTTTCCTGCCATTGCACTCTCTCTGTTCCATATCTGATCTTTCCAAAGAATGGGATGCTACTTCTCACAGTGGAAAATGCTGACTTGACCTCCTTGGCAGCCAGATAGGCAATCCAATAACAACAGGGGAAACTGTACAAAGACCATATCCAAAAGTCAGCCGAGCTATTCGCTAGTGTCTTCATCTTTCTGATACAAAACTATATTTTTGTGTTTTTGCTACAGTTTTCAAACAGTTTTTAAAAAAAACAAAAAGCAACATCAAGTACATAATTCCTTAAATCACAATCAACACTAAACAGTAAATAGTACTTTGTCATAATCTTTATTACAAGATATTAGGCCACTGTACAAATCAGTGAGAATCGTACAGTACAACGCAGAATTAAGACTGTTTCTCGAGGTTTGTCATTCAAAGCTGTATACGAGGTGCTTCAAGAATACACAAGAGTTTCAGAACTTCTGCCGTGCATGCATGATTTAATATTTGCCATGCATGAGTTGGTATCTCAGTGTTTTTAAGAAAGAGCCCTAAAAAATGGCGACCCCAACAAAACAGCTGAATCGTATGAGTTTAAATGTATAAAGCACAAAAAAAAAGAACAAGTCGTCTTGTACAGTATTATCCCTCATGAGATTTGGCACACACGATAATGCACAATGCAATATAAATAGTTTATCAATAGGGTGTGTACAGTCAAGTTACAGTATCAACCAATCCAGGTGAAAGCCTGGGAAGCTTACAAACAGGTGGGAGGTACACGGTATATAAATGACTCTTAGCTGCAAAGTATGGTAACAAAAAACACTCAGGCAACATCGAGAATTGTTAAGTGGAAATAAAAATGTCACTCCCATTCACTCAAAGTTTTCTCAACATACAAAAGAACACTCCCTCGGGCCTTTAGTCACTGCAAAAGACATATTCCAAAAGATCAATAAATAAAGTCTTCAACACAGAGAACAAACCAGTTTACCACTTCCCACTTTGTGCAAGAAAATATGGGCTACCCTTTCCATATTTACAAACTCTGTTATTCGTTTGCCCTCGATCAAAATGAAGAGCAGAAAGAATGGTACCATTGATTGATAAGATATAGGAGAAGTGTGTGCTTTAGTTTTTATATTAGATTTATTTCTGTATCCTGTCCCTGATTTCTGCATTTCGACAGCGTCGCCTCCTTCCTCCACCTCGCCCCCCTCCCCCCCCTTGTTGTCTTCTCCTGCTTTTGGATTTATGGCGAAACCCTGCAATCGAGGGTGTTTGTGTGAGTGTGTTTGTGTGTGTGTCAGGGGTGGGGTGGGGGGTCCACCTGGGGGTCTCCTTCACTGCCATCTCCCACCCCTGCCAGTGTGTGTCAACCGGATGGCCATGACTGACTGGGAGAGGAGGGCGTGGAAGTGCTGCTTGCTGCCACATGAGAGAAAGTGCTTATCTACAGTGTCTTTGGATTAAAATTGGTAAATATCGCCATAAAAAATTTTCAAGAGTGTCTTTTGGGGGGTGTTGAGCCGAGTGCTCTAAGCCTCTGCCGGGGTCTTCTCTGTTCCATTTTTCAGCGCTTCGTCGTCGCCATTCTCATCCTCAATCACAACTGTGGATGACAGGGGGAGAGAGTTAATGAGGGAGGCTCATCTTGGTGTGGCGTCTTGAAAATTCACCACCGACTGACAGGAGGGCATTAAAGCCCAAAACCATTAGCACTGCGCTGTATGAGCAGGAGTGGTGTGTGTGCAAGCATGAGAGAGTAAGAGTGTGCAGAAAAAGGAAAAGATAACCATGAACGTGACTCCGCTGTGTGTGTGTGTGTGTGTGTGTGTGTGTGTGTGTGTGTGTGAGTGATGCACGTTAACGAATGTGCACGTCTGATTTTTCTGCGTGCATCCTTCTCCTGCACCTACAGATGCAATTCTCATATGTTTGCCATGTTAGTCCATGTTGTGTCTGTGCACTACTGTACGTGCAACTGTGCGTCTGCCTGTGCATGCATGTGCCACCACAAGCCAGCCTCAATTTTCAAGGACCATCTCATGGGTGTCATCAGGAATGCAGGACACACAAAAGCCAAAACACAAACAGCTGAATGCATCATGCAAACACACAAGATCATAATTACAGTGCATACGAATCTCAATCAATCCAAGCATTCATTTGGGGAGGGGACAACTCTGTTGAGAAGCATTCAGAAGGCATTTAACAGCACGCACTGCGCATCCAACTTGTGTTGCAATGCGAATAGAATATTTAAAAACCCATACATCCCACACACATGCAAACAATAGGTAATGTCTCTGATATCACGCTCCACTGAAGACCATGTCAAGGCAAAGGTGTTGCCTTTCTGGCTTCACACGGAGCCATCCTTAATTGTGGTCCGCTGGTAACCTATGTGCGCATTCAACACATCACCATACAAACGAAAACGCCTTAATTATATCATTACCCCGTTTGCTCCTGCCTATTTGTCCGAGTTTCGGCGGACGTTTGTTCTGTGATCCATTGAAGAAGTTGTTGGTGTCTTGAAGACGACAGGTGAAGGAAAGGTGTCCCTCGTCGCCCTCATTTCCATAATGACTCATTTTTTCTTCGTTGAAAGGCAGCACTTCCGACATCTCCAAATGCGTCTTTATCACCAAGGCGCACAAAGTGAAATGTAAAAGCTCGTCGCCAAGCTTGAACTCGGTAGTCTATAACAAACAAAAGCGGGGAAGAAAAACAATGCTATCTGCTGACACGATCTAGCCCTTTCTGTTTACCCCGAAGACACGTGTCTGTCTCCGTAGGTACGCAACAGAAATAACAGTAAATCAAAAAATGTCCTCAATTTCCCCGCTCGTGGAGCTTCGGCAACATTATTCAAAATTTCCAGAGGTTTGTCTCCCTCTCTCTCTCCCTCTCTCTTTCTCTCTCTCTCGCTCGCTCGCTCGCTCTGCGCGTATTGCTTTGGAAATGGAGGCGCACGTACAATAGAGCCGTGGAGCGCCCGCTGGTTTCGAGCGGCTGAACCCGTCTCACGGAAAATCTGAGGAAGAAATGCAAATTGAGGAGCGATGCAAAACACGGATCCCGGGGAGACCTGGCGAGGGAGCTGTACCGGGGTTTTCCGGTGCAGCCCAGAG
This sequence comes from Plectropomus leopardus, assembly GCF_026936395.1. NCBI lineage: Eukaryota > Metazoa > Chordata > Actinopteri > Perciformes > Serranidae > Plectropomus > Plectropomus leopardus. Next base: position 12,583,572 of record NC_142177.1, on the reverse strand, counting down.
AAGCTTCCAGTTGGAGTCGTGGTGTACCAGTGCTCCACTCTCCGGGATCTAGATGCAATCAAACAAATGGCGACTTTATATTCTGAGATGGCACATGAATGTGAGCCAGTGCAGATCTGTGGGAGACGTCGTTTACGCGCAACTACTCGACGAGTTAGAGATGTCAGATCTTGCAAACTGTGTCACATTTTTACAAATTTGGCGATTAATTTGTTCCGCGGGGGTTTTGAGCATGACATGTATGTCCATCGAGCAAGAGCTCACCAGAGGATGGCAGTGTTCTCATAGGCTGGGATGTGACTTTTGGCCCCATGGCGCACTTCCAGTTTAATACTGAGGGCCTGCTTTCATCTGTTCTCACCACAATTTCGAAAGAACTATAATATCAATGTGGAGAGGTTGGAGATGCTACACTTGTTAGTTTTATTTGATGAATAAACCTGGAACGGGTTTTCTTTTAAGCAATCCATATTCCAGATCTGATGATGTTCCAGGTTTTACTCCATAAAGTATCCCCATAACATCATACTGAGGTGTTTTCAAAAGCACAGTTTGACATTTAGTATATAGACATTATAGACATACGGATATTGTCCACACATTCTATAGGATTTAGTTTGGGTACATTATGGCTTTGAGTTGTCAGATTATGGGTGTAAAGTTACTAGATCAGAAATCTGGTTTGCTTTGTTAAATGAAGCCCTCTGGGATTATCTTTAAATTGAGACTCATTACAACCCACTGCTGTCTGCAGTGTTTACATAAATCTGTAGGAACAGTGCACAAAGGGATCTTACAAAACATATAAAGAAAAGGACACGAAGCAATGGACGAGTATTGAGGCTTCACATAGACGTATCCTTTCTCAAGAGGAACTTTAACCAAATAGCATTACACAGACAATGAAATGAAAGATGATATCTGAGCCTGCAGCTGAAGTAACTTTGATATGCCGTCGACTATTCATTGAGGAGGTGCAGTCATGTAACACCTCGTCCCTGTGGACTGAGAAAGGCCATGATTTTTATTAAGGGCTCACCTTTCATATCAGAGCATCTCAATAACGATTCTTTCAGTGGTTGTATTGTTATCAGATTTGGCCTTTTGTATTGATTATTTTAATTCATTTGAGCCTTAACAAATCTGCCAATATTGAACATCATTCATACACAAGGAAATATTCACTGTTAGCTCTGTCAGCACTGTGGATGCCGCTGGCACCAACAGCGTGGCCAGGACTGCCAGCCCTCACCGCTTCAGCCAAGACACCTCCATGTTTGCTTGTGACATCAGAGGGGAGAGCCGTGTGCAGGCAATCGTGGAAACAGGCTCTTAATGTTGTATACACCACTCTCATATGTCAAGTGTGTAGGATTTGGGGGCATTTCATGGCAGAAATTGTATATATTATTCATAACTAAGTTTCCATTTGTTTGTAATCACCTTTAAATCAGAAACTTGTTTTTTGATACCTGAGTAAGAGTCATTTATATCTACATATGAAGTGGGTCCTCTTCAACGGAAACCATCAGAAGCCCAGAGCGTACAAACCAAACACTGGCTCTAGATAGGGCCATTTTCATGTTTTTTTTGTCGCCCATCTTAGTTCTCTTAAACACTTTGCACATAGGAGAAGTTGTACTTCTGCAGTCACAGCTAAATGCCACCAAATCCTACACACTGGACCTTTAATGGGCAGAGATATACAAATTCACAAAAACTAATTGATGACCAATTAATGCAAAAGTCAAATTTAAAAATCACTCTACACATTCACCATTCTATTGCCATAAAATAGTATTTTATTTTTTTTACAAGTTATTAACTTTTTTTATTACTGGATTATCCTACATATACAGAGGGCTTATTTAATGCCCACTGTGGTGGATCCTACAATCACTGTAGCAGGCAGAGACCAGCTACAGCTAGATAATCTGAGATTATGAGATGAGTCACCATTATACTGGTATTGAAAATATTATCAGAATAATTACAGCAGTGGTTCAGAGGAAGCTCTTTTCCAAAGAACCACCTTTTGTCCATGCTGGCACAAACATGTTCAATGGAGGCATAAATAGCTGCTTTCATGATCTCAGTTGTATCATAATCTTCCTCAGTATCTGGAACAGCGTAGGGGTGACCCGTAGATGGTTTGGTCTATCCATCGGCGGAATTTGGACACAGCAGTGTAGACTCCCGGAAACTTAGGATCACCACAGCCGTTGCCCCAGGAGACCACGCCGTAGACACAGCCCCTACACACCAGCGGCCCGCCAGAGTCTCCCTGCAAGGACAAAAACACCATCCATCATTACCATGTCACAATGATCTCAGTTTCTCATAGTTTACTGTAAAGCCATTTTAATGTCCTTGATTGGTGTTGCACTAGTTTATAGTACAAGAAAGAAGCATAGTATATTAATTATGTGTTTCAAAAGGTCCAAACATATTTAAGAGTACAATGGGCAATTTTATCTTAAATTATAACATGTGACTCTAACAGTGAAGAACATCCTACATATAAAACTGAAAAATGTATACGTAAAATGTCAGAAAATGGCATGTAATGTGCTTTTATCATATTAAGTTTTATCAAGTGAAATGTCCAAAGCCACATGAGTATGCATGTGAATTTTATTTCATTTTATTTGTAGTGTAATAAACCAAAGTGCCTTAAATGTGTTTTTTGTCACTCTAAAAACCCTTATTTATTTATGTTTTATGTGTAAAATGTCTTGAAATCACGTGTGCCTGCATGTGAGTTCATCCTATGTTAGAGATGTTTCACGAATGTGATTAATTCATACGTATATATGTCAAGGGAGATTTTTCACAATACAAAATAAAAAAAACAACAAAAAGCAGCTATGAGAAACAAAACTGTCATCTCACTGGACCATTTGGACTGGATTCATCAAATCATAATCCCTTGCTGCCACTTGGAAATGCCAACACACAAAGTTGCCCACTGCAGGGTTAAATATAGCACATTTTAATTAGTCATTCAGCTCTTTACCTACGGCAAAATATAGCCTACTGGTATATCACACATTGAATTTCATGTGATTTCCTTCTCACATCAAAGGCATGATACTTGCCTTGCATGGTAGAAATAACCAAATAAGAGCATGCTGTTGTCTGTTGGCTACAAATGGCTGTGATTCTAGCAACACTTTCAGTCCTGGTGCTATCTCAGGGTTGCTTTTCTATCTCTTCTGTAACTATCATAACTACAGTAACTCCTGTAAGTGGACTGCCACGTCTGCTTAATAAAAGCTTGTAGTGTGAACCAGTGCTGACATGATGTATCCTCATACTGTCATGGGAATTAGCTTCCCCAAACTGTATTATTATTTTGCTCTAATGTGAGCTGATGAAAAGAGGATGATCCTGGACTATTTGATATGCACTGGGGATCAAGACCAGTACCTTTTAGAATTTATTATCACTTGCCACAACAACGTCGCGACGGCTGGTATTGTTCTCACCTCGTGAGTGTGTGTGTGTGTGTGTGTGTGTGTGTGTGTGTGTGATCATGGCAAAATGTAATTCTGCAGACACCTATTGTAACATGAACTACTACAAAAGCGATTTTCAATGTTTTATCAGAGGTCTATCTGTCTGTCTTTGGACAAATTTAGCATCACAATACCATCACAACCATGTAATGTGCAGTCACAAGGCTTTGCAGGTGTGTAGTTGACATCAAAATGAAGGCTGGATTTGTAGATGAGTGGTCCAAGCAACAGGAGTGGAAGTAGGGGGGTTGAAATTAGGGAAGGGGTAAATGGTCCAACCACTTTAAGCCCCTTCCCCAAATTCATTTTAGGGCCCTGACACACCACACCGACAGTCAGCTGTTGGGCTGACGGTGAGTGTCTGTCGTTGTACTTATTTCAGTGTGTCGCATACCATTGGCACTACTTAGCCCCTGTCAAGTGTTTTTCAGTCGATTAAGCATGTTGAATCGCATTGGAAATGATGTCTGTTGGTGAATAAAATCACTCTGACAGGCAGTTCAACTCAGTGTAAGAGAAACCAAAGTGAATTAAGCAAACAGTATAAAAGGCCAAGAGGGTGTGACATCACAACAAACTTATAATATCACGCAAGATTTTTTTTTTTGCCATTGAGCTCTTTAGCAGAAATGTTCTTGTCTATGTTATTTTTCCGCTAGTGTACAGTAAACATCATTTGATCTTTTAGTATCGGGTTGTGTTTCGTTAATTTGCTAATTGCTAACTAGAGTCTTGAATACATTCTGTTGGTCTTTCAGGTTCTCACGATGGATACAGGCTGGCACCGCCAACAGGTGTGGAGAGTTGTTTCCTGTCACACAGACCAGAACGCACTCCAGTTGACTGTTGGATGTAGTATTTGCTATGTTTTCAGTGCACTTAGCCTTCATCACCACTAGTTTTTGATGTTGGTTTTGTGTGTCTGGGCTTGTAAGTTGTGGATCGCTGTATCACAGCTGGAGTGATCCCATCTGGTGATGGATTTAATGGCTTTTCAAGGTTAAAATTATCATGTTGTCACAAAGGGACTGATTGGGTGACCACTGCTGTGCAACACCCACTTGTCTCACAACTAAAACTATTTAAAATAATTACTAGCAAAAGAAGGTATGAATGTGTGTGTCTTCTGTACCTTGCATGCGTCTCTTCCTCCAGTCCTGTAGCCAGCGCAGATCATGTTTGTTGTGACATTTCCGTTAAAAGACTCGCTGCTGTTACACCTTGCAGTTGAAACAATGGGCACTGCCACTGTCCTCAGGGTGAAGGGGGCCTGGCCTCCACCCAGATTATTGTATCCCCACCCGGACACCCGACACACCAAACCTTCGACCACTCCTGTCCCCTGCCTGGGGAGTGGCGCCAACGACACAAACCTGTTAAGCACCATTGGGGCCCGCAACTGGACAGAGGAGAGTTTCAGAGTTGACACAAGAAGAAAAAAAAGTAGTACAACTATCCTGTAAAACATTCAAATATACAATATTACTCTGAAAATTAGTAAAGTTTCACTAATGCAGCATCGATTTTTGAGGGGAATCAAGATTAAGATACAGTCCTTCATTGATTTGGAAAAACAAAGCATGCAAATAAATTCATTGGAGATCATTCAGTGGGCTATTTTTAACATATATTTTGTTATATCGCTTTGCATACTGAGTCACAAGGATAAAAGGTGCTTTTTTAAAGCTACATCTGAATATTGCAATTGAGTCATTTAGATAATATAAATAGTGTGGTGGTGTGATAAACTTTTTTTTTCCACTGAGGTATGGACTTACATAAATTATCATCCCACCTCTGTGTGTGAAAAGTAATAAAGAAAAGAGATATTATTCCTCTTGATAACAGTACCTATATAATTATCATTCACATGTTTTTTTATGAAAGCGTAGACTGCGCCAGTAGTTAAGCAAACAATCAGAAAGTGTTGTTTTCTTTGCATTTGTGTTGTTTAAACCTTAACACCATTAGTGATGCCAGCTGAAAAAATAAACTGTTGACTTAGAAGAAGACCACTTTAATATCTGTGGTTTAAAGTTTAGTGAAGTATTTTAACAAAACACAAAAAGACAAACTGACAGACACATTTATGTTAAAACAAGCATTTATCAATATATTATATATGTTATGCTTTACAATTTTTAAAGTTTGATAATAACTGTTGCCGAGTGGCTAACCCTTCGCAGTGTGCATGCAGTACCTTAATGAGCATGATGTCAGCATTGTTGGTGCTCCTGTTGTAGAGGGGATGGATGACCAGCCTGTGGGGTTTGGCGTATTGCTCAGTACCCTCAAATGTATTTACGATGTAGTCCCCTGCCACTATCATCATGTGCTCTGCTCTGAAAGACAAGACATTTCCTCTTTTCATCACATTTATCAAAAAATGTAGCAATAAGTGGATCATGACCATTACTGTGCACTTTCAAATGCAGACAGAGGGGACAATTTTTAACACCTTAAATTGGAGCCATCATGATCATGATTTATTAGTCTCTCATTTTCTATTTGTGAAAACATTTTCAGTTTCTTAGCAACGCAATCACCAGAATAAATGTTGGCACCACTATTTCTGCAAACCACTGATATGTAACATTTGTATGTTATGATTTAGCGGATATGTTGCAATTTTAAATTTCCTTTGTAACAATTTAGTACGAAACTGGAACTCAGATGCAGAGAAAAGCTCCAAGAACAGTTTATCAAATCTGAATCTTTATATTGGTGATCTGGGGTCATACACATGTAGGCAGTCAGTTAAGGCAGAAAAATCCACACAGGGAAATCACACAAGAAACAAAGTCCATAAATCCAAGTAAAGTTAAAAACCAGGCAAGCAAACATATGTAAAGAAAAGGCTGGAGAGCATGAACACACTGGGGCGACAATGACAATCTGGCAACTGAGTGGAGAAAACACCGGGCTTTAAATAGACAAGGGCTGATTACTAACTACACACAGGTGAGTGAAACACAACACAGATGAAACACGTGGCAAACAAAAAAGGCGGGAAAACTCAGGAAGTTGCACAAAACACAATGATAACACAAGTCAAAATAAAACAGGAAGTGGACACAAACACATGAACAGAAACTTGACAGAATATCACATCTTTACATTTCAACAATGATGTGGTTAATCTGCAGCTATGTTTAGGCACAAAATCCACTTGGTTATTGTTAAGGAAAGATCTTTTTTTGGCTTAAAATACCCTGTTTCAGTCCCACAATCGCCACTGAAAATGCAGGCAACGAGTCACCAATAAAAAGCTGGTCCAAAAGCTGGCAGTCTCCAATGGATATGATGCCCTGATGCCTCACTAACAAACAACCAGTTTTCTGGCATAATCACCACGAACATTGCCACAAATACCTTGCTAAAAGCCAGTGTTGCTGCTAGAAATGCTGTCAATGTCTGCTGAAAAAGCTACTTTTTCTGGCACAATAGCAGCAGGAAATGCAGTTGTCTGCAGTCTGCAGTTGTCTGCATCTTGGTATCTTGTGTAGGTGTCAGCCCATTCACCGTGTGATGACAAAGTCAGCTCTTATACGTGTAATCAGGACTATGTTACCTTTGAAACGATATGATACTTTTGAACGTACAAATGTGACATATCCATGGATTGAAGAAATGTACAATGATATTTTTTTCTGGCAACTGATATAATTTTAGTTGAATTGAATAGGATATCAATAGGCAGGGAGGGTGGAAATGATGTGAAATGACACACGACAAATCATGACCAGGATTCAAAGTCACAAAGACACAGGTCAACATGATGCCAAAAACGCTTTTCTGCCAGGGAACAATGGCTTACTGTGTGCAGGCAGGGCCAGTACAGTATAACAGAAATACAGCCAATTTCCTGGATCCAGACAAGATCACACTTCACACACAAACACACACGCACACACTGATGATGTGCCAAGGTCAGCTGACTCAACCGCATCTGTGTGCTGTTTGACTTCACAGTGGCCTGTATACAGATTTACTTTGCGTCATGATCAAGCCGCATCATTTTGACATTACCTACCCATAGCAGGATGGATGTTTGCTTTTAGGCATCTGTTGGGACCATCTGCTCACAATATAAAATCATGCCAAGTTAGCTTCTACACAGTGACTTCTAGAGTCCACTGAGAGAACACCAGAAGAATGTCACCGCCTGTGCAAGTGTTTCTGAAACAGTTTCAAATTTACCTTGAGCAAAGCTCATACACCAACTGTAAGTTCACAGTTACGATTTATGAGGGATTTATGTCAGTAGGACAATGCTAACATGTGTTTTGTAGGTATCATGTTTACCATGTTCATCATCTTAAGATGCCAAGATGCTTCATCAGAAACATAAGTGTGTAACCTTCCCAACATGGAAAGCCTTGCAATATAGTGATTTTTTCGCCCCACAATAACAACAAAAAGCATCAACAGCTTCTGGACACCAATTATTGAATAATCTTACCCGATGTTACAGTGCGCTGCGGTCAGCACCCAGTACCTGTGAACCAGTGAGCCACCGCAGAAGTGTTGACCCCTGGTGCTCTGCAGTGACACAATGTATTTGATGGAGTTTGGCGCAGCAGTGTGACCACCAACTATACGGCCCTGCATGAGCACACGGCCTGTATGGAAACAAAAACACTGACAAGACATGGCAAAACAAAAGGAGCGGTGGCAGATGGATTTCAGATGGATTTAATGTTGTTTAAAGGAGCTCTATGCAGTTTTCAGACCATATATATAATTCTAGAGGTTGTCTGCAAATGGCTCTCAACATAGAGGTGGCGGAGTTGGGCTAGCAGCTTATGGTGCTAAAAACTGTGCTAACTTAGCTAATAATTTTAAAAAGGGGGAACTGGACGGTGGACACTACGCTTCCGTAACCACTGCCGCATGACCATAGTGCAGAGCGGAGGCCATTAGCTAGCCAGTGGAATACACACACAGGGACTAACGTGCATTAATATGCATGTGCAGCTGGTCTGTCTACCACATCAAAGAACAGAGAAGCTCAAGTTACAACACGCACACAGAACGTGACACGCAGACAGAACTCTTTATTCTTGACCTAAATGCTCTGAATATCATGTAGAACTCCATTATATCTGTAAATTCCTGCTGATATTTTTGCCTCTCATCTAAAAAGTATCTTTAGTTCTGGCTAGAGACTGTACATAAAGATGGAGGACATAACAGCTCCCAAAATTAAAGCCAAAAAAATCTCAATCGCTCCCTTGAGTCTGGCTGCAGTATAGGTCATCCTCCCCACAGAATGTTAACAAATGTGAGAAACTAAAATCTCAAAGTACACGTGAACATTTTTTTTTCATTTATGCAGTTCTTGACATAATTTCAAGTGTTTGTATTTCTGATAACTTCAGTTTTAGTTAGTTATCTGATGCTATTTAAAAGAAAAAAAAACTGATAACATGATTGACAGCTGAGCATGCCAACTGGTGTACTCGTGTTTAATGGCGCGGATCATGATTGGTCTGACAGGCGTTTAAGTGCGAACTGGATATTGCGTGGGGACATACAATTGTTAAAGTTGTTTAAAGTCAGTGCTTACAAAGCTGATGGAGGACTGACATTGAATCACTTTTCCCAAAACAGACTTTCGTTTTCCTTCTTCTTACAGTATGTGGCACAAATCTGTCAAGTTCATGTCAAAAACTGAAAGGGTCCCTTCATCTAAATACCCCAAACAACCTGCATGTATAGTGACAACTCCCCAGGTATGGATTTCAGTCATGCTTAAAAGTGCATCTTATAAAACATGGAGAGCCATCAGTGAACAAAAGAGAAACATAAAGAGTGAGGCTCCCCTAATCCCCCCTTCAAGCCCATTGACCCGACCTGACAATTAGTGGTTTTCTGTCACCTGGGAGGCCACTCTGTAATGAAGGTAATCCAATATAACCTGACCTTCTAGTGTCACCACCTCACTCTGGGCTCTGAAACTTTAGAGTTGGGCTCTCCCTGTCTGCCTTATGCAACAGCTCAGCTGTACGTTGGTTTCAGGCTATACAACCGGAGACATGGGAACGGTAAAGACTGTTTCCTTGAAATATTTACACATCCTTACTGTAAAAGTGGATGGAAATGCATTTTTTTAAAGAACACCTTTGAGGAGTAATCACAAACTGGTGGCCCTGTAAAACAGAGGAAAGCTATTTCAAGAATTAGTAGCACATTTTTCTGCTTTTGTACCACAATCTTGCATGTTCAAGCTTTACAAATAAGTGTAAAGCAACAATTATCAGGCTAGGCTAGCAGTTTCACCTTGTTTCCAGTCTTTATACCAGAGGACTGAACTCAAGTCACACGACTCATAAATATAATGAGTATAGACTCAAGTTAATAAAATCAAAACAGACTTGCAAACGGACTTGGACATTAACAACTTGAAAATACTTGATATCTTCCCCAAGGCCAACGATTAAAATGTATATTATTTGAAAGTGTGCCACAAATCAATTCATTTCCTGATTCAACATTAACACTACACACTAAAACCCATTGGGTCACTTTGGCACCAACACAATACTGGGTTCATTTTACCCAGTACCTAAGACAATGGGTTGTTTTGACCCAGTTTAAGTGTTTTTGTTTTTGTTGTTGTTGTTGTTTTTACATTACTGTTGAATTATTTATTTAAAAAAAATATTTTGGTTGCAAATCATTATAGACTATTTTAGCTCTTGTTAAATATGTCAGTATTTGTAACAGTTTGTTAAATAGCATAATTATTTATCATGTTAATCTTTTGCATTCACATCATTTAGTATAAATAATAAGACATTAGTGACAGCTTTAAGGAAAAATAACCATTTCTAGTTTGGGTAAGTTAACCAAAAATTAACACTAACGCAGGGTTAAAACAACATATTTGTACTTGGTAAAGGTAACTGACTCAAGCTGGGTCTGTTTTTAGCCCAGAGTTTTTTAGTGTGTATTCATTCCCAGAAAGTCGACACTTAATTCCCTATATGCACTTTGTTTGAATCAATCCAACAGCATCCAATCAAGTTGCGTAGGAGAACCATGAAGAGCTAACATTTTGTTACTTACTTGGAAAAAAATATGCCAAAGATAATTACATTCACTTACCAAAACTACAGACAGGCAACAATTTCCTGTTTTGTTCAACATTTTTTAGAGTTAAACAAATGGTAAGTCTTGGCTAATGTTAACATAGCAAGCTAATGCTAAGCTTACATTTGGTTAAAAGCGTATTATGACTTGTGTGGGACTGGAAACTCAAAGTTTAGGACTTAGGCATTGGCTTGACTTGGGACCTGCAAAACAATGACTTGGTGCCAGCTGTGCTTTATCCTAAGCTAAGCTAACTGGCTGCTGGCTTTAGCTTCATATTTATCACACAGACATGGGAGAGGTATCCATCCTCTTAAGGAGTAAACAAATATGCACATTTTTCAAAATACCATATACATGTCAAAAGTATTAAAGTCATAAAAAAAAAAGTTGCAAAACTTTTAAACTGGCTACTTCTTCAACATGAACCAAATGAAAATCTAAGGCAATTATACTAGAACAGAATTCAACATTTAAAACTGAACATATCATCATGTGTTTTGCTCACTAAACTGAAAAATATGTACTTACTGTGGACTGTCATGAGGTCCAGTAGCACACAACATAAACACAAGAGCAGACTCATCATAGCTGTGTTAGTTTTAGGCCGTTATCCTACACCATACTAGCAGCTAAACCACTGAAGCCAGTCACACAACCAGTGCCCTCTGCTCCCGTCTGCCGGCCCAGCACTGGGCATCCACTCCTTTCTGGAAACAGTGGGAGTAGTGACATCAACGTTTATCCTCCAGTTTTTAATTTCACCCTTCACCATGACACACAGCACCAGGGTCCAACACTGTAGCATTGATTGAGGAGGAAAGAGAGCAACAAAGTTCACCTTCAAAAACTGCCCAGCACCCCTGAGCCATCCCAGCACTATCACAACTCTTTCGCCTGACCCTCCTGACTTGTCGAAAGGCCTTACACAGTTGCCATGGCAACACAGGGTACTGTGCCGAGCGGCTTCATCTATACTGTATCAGCATGCTCTGTCTGTGTCATCATCCAGGCTTATCCGTGCTGAAATGTTTCAATAGCCCACTGTGTGTGTGTGTGTGTGTGTGTGTGTGTGTGTGTGTGTGTGTGTGTGTGTCTATGCGCGCACGCGAATGGCTTTGTTTTGTAGCTGTGGGGAGATTCACATCTGAGTCAAGACAACACAGAGGTATTCTACGCAGCTGAGGCGCACAAGTGTTCCTCTGTGTGTGTATGAATCATCATGTCTGCAGTGATAATAACTCATTATCATTTGCCCGATCATCGTCACTATTCTCATCTTCATCATCATCAGCCTTCTGGCAAGTCAGCATCATCCACAGCATGACAGGAGAATCTCACCTGACCTCCTCTTGTCCCACATTTAGAGCGGGCTGAATAATTGATACTATACCCAGTAGAATGGGAGAGACGGCTTTGTGTGGCCTCCCACCGTCAGGTGTTTCCTGGACCCAACACTTGCCTGACTTTACAGGGGAGCGCCTTCAAACATCAGATTGTTTCTATGTCATAAATATATAGAAAGCAAATATGGGTCATACAAAATCTTTGATTATATTTCAGGCATTAAACTTGAAATCGGTCTTTACAATACAATGGCATTTCTAAAAAGTCTGCTCAACCAAAACACAAAAAATTGATTTTCTCAGTTACCCCCAGTGGTATCGCAGTTGTGGACCCAGAAATTTTCACTGGGGTGGCTAGATGGCACCACTGAAAATCTTGGGGTGCTGCACCAAAACCAAAAGCCATGACTGAATTTCAGGAATTGAGTTATGGGGGCATTGTTTCCTCCATTATAGCTATAAAGCAGAGGTCCTCTTGAGAAAATTGAGCATCCAACTAGGGTTCTGTCATTGAAGTCACAAGCACCTTTAACACAGTTGGTGGAGTGATCACATTTTTTTTGGGGGGAGGGGCTATTTGGCTTTATTATATAGGACAAATTAAGTGTGAAAGGGGGAGACAGATAGGGGATGGCATGCAGCAAAGGGATGCAGGCGGGAATTAAACCTGCGGCCACTGCAGTGAGGACACAGCCTCTGTACATGGGTCACCTGCTCTACAAGGTGAGCTGATGAGCGCCCTGAGTGATCAACTTTTTGACTTGTGTTCGGCATATGTATCGCACTGTCACTTTATAGATCAGCAGGTGACTTTAGATGAGGTGTCACTTGCTTCACAACGGTCCTGTGGCTGCTTCCAATAGCTTTTTGTATTTATTTATTTAGAATTATAGCTACACAATGATTGTATCAGGGTAGCCCTGATACTTGGCAAAAAGTGAATAAGCGCATTGCACATATATAAATTTGTCAACCAGAGAATCGAAGAGAGAGTTCAGTTTATACAGGGTTATCTCTATCTTTGATTATAGCATGAATTAAACCATTGTGGAAGATGTTGTTTATCCCAAATCCATTAGATTTTCCAGAAATATGACTTTATAGCATGTCATATATATATATAACAATGTTAACAAAATAATCACATATTATAATATGAATATAAATTGAAAATAAATTGACATATTGCCCAAAACTATTTTGAGCACCCTTAATGATACTCCATTCACTTCAACTGTGTAGGACTACAGTCTGAACTCCTACAGACAGGCATCTAAATAACCAAGTATTTTGCAATTTGGGTGAATGCACCCCATGAATACACAACTTAAACTTTCCCAAAATTACAAATTTGTGATGCTTTATTAACATGGTCCTATAATTTAGCATGGTGTTGTCTACTGGTTACATTTTAGCGACATGTACTCCTCGTAGACTTGCTAATTATACGTACAGTACATGCAGTTCTGTGCAAAGAATCTGCTTCACTCTCTCTCACTCTCTCTGTCTAACACACAGAAACAAAGGCATCCTGTTTGTCATCTCAGCTTTGCACCTGAGGGAGAGCGTACCACGCTATCACCTTTCACCCTAAGATACCTTGGGGAGAGCAGACTATATGGAGGCTATGAGTTACAGACCAAACGCATCTGTGTGTGGGAACCAAGAATGGAAAAAAAAACAAACTGCTGGGAAACTAAGTGAGAGTGACACCTGGGGAGATGGAAACGGCAGAGAGAGGAGAGGAATGACACTGCAGACAAGAGTCATAAGACAGTGTGCCCCTGTTGGATCGGACTTATCAGTGTGAACACAAGCCAGGCTGTGGCACTGATTTGCCACTTTTGGCTTTGACTGTTTTATGTTGACCCGAGGTCAACTTGAGAGTAAAACAGAAGTACAAAACACATGGTGAGCCCCTCTAACTCTCATTCCAACTAAACAGGATTTCTGAGGAGAGGTTTTTCCTTGTTCAGTTGACGAATAGCTGCTGCTATGTCCTGCAACGTCTCAGGTTAATAGTGCACTAGGGGGCAAATAGATCAGACACCATTTGTCCAGCCCTCTGTAACATCACTGGATACACCAGCGACATGTCTGGTGAGTATATTCTATCATTTCTCCGGCTTGTTGGGTTTCATCCCCGTAAAGCTTCACTTTGTCTCCACGACCAGACAATAGGCTGCATCTGTGAGAACAAGGGCTGTAGAAAGAGAGGCGTAGTGAAAGACAAGGCCGCTGTAAAAAAAAAAAGAAAAAAAAAGAAAAAGGAATCACATGTACTAGGTCACACTCTTGGCTCTCTCTGTGTGAGAGACACTTGGATATATAGTGGACAATGGCAGGGAACAATGAGAGTGACAGGCATGGTTACAGTATAAAAGAGGCCTGAGAGTTCTCAAGGTTTACTGCATGTCCTGGGATGAGAGAAGTGTGTGAGGGTGTGAGTGCTGATGCTGCTGATGCTGGGCTTGGACTGTTTTCTCACTTGTCTCTTGATAAGGTGAGACAGCTTTGTATTGGTACCAATGGAATACTAATTAGTGACACTTTTTGGATTTTAAGTTCAAATGAATTGGTTGAAAGATACATTTACTTCACTTTGTTTCTTTTTGGTAGCAACTAAGATGAACCTGTCTCCATCCTGTCAACTTTCACTGCTCCTTCTGAGTGTCGTTACAGGTGAGGAACGATGGCATCTGAGAATACATTAACAGTACATACTGTCCTCTTAACACACCTTCGGTCACTCAGGGGCCAGGGCTAGCTTTGTGTAACTTAATCTGAGTAATAACTAAAAGCTACTAACTAATCCCAGGTTACAGAGTCTCTCTATGTCTAATCCCCTTTTTGGCTCTTAGGTGTGTATGGGCAAAGAATCATTGGGGGTGGAGTGGTACAAAACTACAGCATCAAGTATCAGGCCTCCCTCCTGTACTGGAGGTACCACTTCTGTGGAGCCACCCTCATCCACCCGCAGTGGGTGGTGACTGCTGCCCACTGCTGGAGACCGTAAGTTACTGCAGTTTGATAACGTGGGAACTTGGAGGGTTGATTTGCAAAAACAGAATATCTACATGTTTTGCTCCTAATTCATGCTTTTGTGCTTGAATGCGCAAACCAGGGAACATCAGTCAAACTGGCGTTGATTGTTTCATAAAACATCAACATATCATTATCATTTTTATCATTTTTTTTTTCCTGTGCACTCAAAGGAATATCAACCAAACTGGTATTTTATTTATTTTAGGAATACCTTTAAATTGTTTTTTCTCTTTGCACTCTTAAGTGACTTAAAATAAGTTCTGAATTGTCTTCTTTGTTGTTGGTTAACAAGCACCATAAGAATCTTCTGTTATGCCTTCTACTGTGCTTTTTTCAGGAGGCACCGGATCAAAGTGGTCCTGAGTGAGCATAACATCCATAGGGTGGAGGGCTTTGAGCAGACATTCACTGTCTCCTTAGTCTTGAGGCACTTTCAGTACCAACCCTGGACATTTGACAATGATATCATGATGCTTAAGGTGAGGGATAACTGTGGAATATGACTTATTGTATCATATTCAGATATGGATTTAATATAGATACTGTGAGTTGAAACTGATTTCAGACAATGACTAGATTACTGATTGAAACTGATGAGACAGTGATCTGCAACACATTTCTGAGGCCGGCAGCACAGAAACATGTCAAAGTGTACCAATATACATTTCTAAATAATGTAGGGTCTGACATTCTCATCGGACCTTTCACTGAGAAGTGTCACACATATAAACACATATGCAATTCACAGCATTTAAAAAGATTTAATATATTAGCCTTGTCAATGCTTGATAAGTGGTGGAAGTAAATTCAACTAAAATGGTACTCCAGCAAGTATATAGATCATTTACTTGAGTAAAATTACTAATACCACACTGGAAAAGTACTCTTTTAAAAGTTAAAGTTTGGCATTAAAAATGTTACCCAAGTAAAAGTACAGAAATCTTCAAATAAATATGAATGATATATATTATTAAATATTTATTTATTTATTATTAATTATTTAATAATTGATTAATAAATAAATATAAAAGATGGATGGATTACATCACAGTGCCCCCCTTGCCTTCATCTGCAAAATGTATCTTAAATAAACATGTGCAGACCATGCAGAGACATGTAAATGTACTACAAAGAGACACAAAACAACTACAAAAAGATAGAAAATGACCAAAAAAGACACAAATAGACATCTAAAGAGTCAGAAACTATATATATAAAAAAAAAGACAAGCAAAGGAATGACAAAGAAACACAGAACGACTAGAAAGAGACACAATGTGTCCCCAAAGAGATGCAAAGGAACTACAAAGAGACACAGGACAACTACAAATAGATACAAAATGACCAAAGAAGGCAAAAATATACCTTGTAGAGACACAAATTGTCCTTTGAAGAGACAAAAATGACAACAAAGAGATGCAAAGAAACTACAAAGAAACAGAATGACTGTAAAGAGACAAAAATGACTGAATAGAGATGCAAAGAAACTACAAAGAGACAGAACAAGTACCTCAAACTTGCACTAAAGTATAGTATCTGAGTAAATATACTACTACCTACCACTGCTACCGACAACAAGCCAAAACAACCCTTGCAGTTTCATCAGGGAGATTTTTTTACAGAGCTACAGAAGACTACTGTTTCCACAGGCTAAATACTCATTTTCAATTTATTCTCATTATTTGTTTTATTAGTTTCCTCTGTATTGACCTGCCTATGATACAGTGAAAAGGCTTGTTTAGTGACTTCAGTGAGAATACTGACTCATTGCTTTTTATTGTGCATATCGGGGATTTTCAGTGAAACTGAATTTCCAGTGCACTGTAACAATTTTTCCATTGAAACCCACTTCAAATGATGCTTACTACCTACTGAACCAGAGACCTGATTGAGATACAGTTACATTCAACCCCTTTATCAAATAATTTGCTTCACATTGATGTACTTATTTATCCTTTTTTGCCTCCATCTGCTCTTGTGTGAGTCATTGTATTCTGTTTCAGACAGCACAGTAGGTCATTTAGAAGAGCAGTAACCCTCTTTACTCACATTTTCATGCGAATAGAAAATGTAAAATGCTACCTTCAGCAATAGCTGTCTGTGTCGACTGACTGAGGAAAATGTTCTCTGTGTGTCAGTTGGATCGTCCAGCTGTCATCAACGCCAGGGTTGAGCCGGCCTCTTTGCCAGACCCGAACTCACCACCCTTGGCTGACCTTACCCAGTGCACCGTCAGCGGCTGGGGTGTGACCTGGCTCAACAGCTACAGCCTGTCACCTGTACTGAGGTCTGTGAATGTGAATATCTTCAACAACTGCTGGCAGTACTACAACTACAGGATCACAAATAACATGGTCTGTGCTGGTTCCCAGTCTGGAGGGAAAGACTCCTGCCAGGTGAGGCACAAAGTTGTGTGTGTGTGCGTGTGTGTGTATGTATGTGATAAAGCAAGGTATGCTTCAGGGCGTGGCTACTTTGTGATTGACAAGTGGCTATCACAGAGGGGTTATCAGGTTCTCAGTAAACTCCATCCCTCGCTCCTCCACAGCTCCAACCTCTCAGCAAAATATAGACACCTCCAGCTCCCCCCCAAAAAAGAGATGGTGACAGCCAAAATACCAAACTTGAGGCTTCAAAATGATTGATCACAAACCAGTGTGTAATGTCATGGGGGATACACCCACTCCTTTTATACAGTCTGGTCCCAGTCTGCATTCAGACACAGGACCGACACATTTGTTACTCTCAAATCTGATGCTGTTAAAGCTGCATTTAAGTTTTTGGGGTTTTTTTTACCACTTGAGGGCAGTGGAACAAGCTGAAAACACATGCTTTTGCCTTATAAAGAAGCAAGACTAGTAGGCAAACAGTATCAACATTGTTTTGAATTTTGTTTTTGGCCAAGTGGCAAATGTAAGTCCAATATTTCAGTCTCAGCTCTGTTTTTGTCACTCACTGTAAAGAAATTATGGACGTAGTCAAGGTGATGTCAGCCATTGCTTTATGGTCTATTGTTATGAATGCTCAAGTTTGGAATTTTGGCCATTGCCATCTTGGAAATTTCGAGCAAGAAGTGACCATATTTGGAACAAGCGGCTGAAAAATCAAGCCAATGCCAAAGTGCCAAAAATTTCAATCATCAAATGGCCACTTGAGAATAAATCTCCATAGACTTCCATGATGAAATTTAAAAGCTTTTTACACTCTGATTTTCAGCTCAGTTAGGAAATGATTATTTTTTTGCAAAAAAATGTGTAACTGTTTACTTTTCCATCCTCAGGGCGACTCAGGAGGACCTCTTGTTTGCAACGGTAAACTTGAGGGCATTGTATCTTGGGGCTACCGTTGTGCCCTTGCTAGATACCCTGGCGTCTACACCAAGGTCAGAAACTACCTCGGGTGGATCAATTGGGTCACCCAGAACCTATAATGAGAGTCTTAATACCCAGCTCACACAATATTGTGATGAAGATTCGAATGGATCCTAATGGACCAAAGCCATAACGGATATTTTTGGTTGTCTTCTAGACATTACTTACATATAAACATGAACATATTTGCTAAAAATGAATTATCTGGGATTACACCCTACAATTGTGAACTAATTTAAACACAAACAGGTAAAAATACACAGTAAAGTTACTTAAAAAAAAAAATTATATCACCTAAGAGAGACGATTCAGGTTATTATGAAAAAAAAGTCTGATGAATAATACAACTAAACGCACTTTGTACTTTTATTCTACTGTGTTTGTAGTGTTTTCTGGAAGTGATGTTAAACCATGTCACAGGTTTTGGGGATCACTTCAGGAATCATTTTGGTCCTCGAAGCCTCCATTTCTCAGCTGCTCAAAGAGAAGCTGGGCTTACCAATAAAGGTGCATATTTTTTTCAAATGGTCTCCTTTGATACTGGTCATCTATTGCACACTTACACATACTAAATAAGGAAAAAAAGAAATTAGGAAACAATTTTACACAAAACTTAACTAATGCATGTGAGTCACAGCATCCTGCTTGAATTTCCTGCAGACAGTCACGTCTGTACAAAATGAACAACAGTAACAACAACAACAACAAAACCGCCTCTCATTGCCTCATGACAACGTGCTGGCATCCTAGCCAATGATTGGCTGTGACTGCTCCCTCTCCCCCTTCCCCCTGTACCATCCCCATTTAAAGCTGAACCACAATAGACTCATTCAGTGACTCAAAAACAACCTCACAAACCCCAAGTGCAATCATGGACCAAGTCAAGTTGAGCAGGGGGGTGATGCATATTAAGGACCATGGCTCCAGAGATCTGTCCCAGGAAACGGTCCAGAGGCTGATCCACCAGTCCCATGAGGCAAAGCAGCAAGCCTACTGTCCTTACAGCAAATTCAGAGTGGGAGCTGCTCTCTTGACCCACGACAACTGTGTGTTTACAGGTAAGATACAAGTGAAACTTTGCTTCTGGGTTGTTTGATTAGGGTAAATATTTGACATGAGGAAAGAAGGTTTAGATAAGTGATCAACTCTGAATTCTGCCTTCTTATCACGAAAGTGTTTCCCTTAAACTAAACTAACAAGTTCTTTGACATTGAAGGAATGTACATCTAGAAGAAAGTATTGTTAAGTCTACCACATTTGCAGGCAGGAAACCAGTGAGAGTCAAAGCATTACGTAACTTGTGTTTGAGACTTTTCTTGCTGCTGTCTGACATCATTTAACATGTAGATTTTTTTTTTAAAAGGAAATGGATCATTTGTGAATTGTGAATGATTACCTGACAACAGACAGATGAAATGACTGGACGCGGTGAGGGAAGGTTTAATATTAACATGCCCCACGTAAATCCCCTCACCAGGTGAAGTCATTATTCTAAGTTGGTTGAATAAAATCACATTTTTAGGATCAACAAATCTTAGTTTTCCCATGAACTTCCAATGACCTCCTATCATTGCGTCAACAGCGCGGCACACACACACACACATGGATGTCAAATGAGTCAACAATAAGCCAGACGCAAATGTCCTGCTCATGTTGCTGGACTGTACAAAGCTGAGTGAGTCACGTGTGTGTGTGAGGCCAAATAGCTGGCAAACAGCTGTGAGTGCAAAGACCCCTTGAGTAACTACTTAATCAGGAGAGAATAAGTAAATAAACAGCCCCCTTTGACGGCAGAAAGGCCTCTGTTTGTAACTCCAGTTGTTTTCTTTCTCTAATGTGTCAGATTCATTTCAGTGATGTGAACACACTAAAAGTACCTGATGTCCCCGGTAGGTTGCAATGTGGAGAATGCGTGTTACAATTTGGGTTTGTGTGCTGAGAGGAATGCCATCTCAAAGGCAGTGTCTGAAGGCTACAGGAGCTTCAAGGCAATTGCAATTGCCAGGTACGTCTACATTATCCATTCTCTGTCCATCCTGTCAGTCATCATTCCTGTATTACCAAACCAAGACTCCTTTCTCTTCATGGCTCAGTTTCTTTTTGCAGATAATGAAATCTTAAGCTTTCCCTTGTTTCATCACACAACAAAAGTCTATTTTATGGAAAACTTCAACAACAAACAGCACAATAACTAAATTCACCTGGATCTCAACAGCACAGAATATCCAGCACAGGTACACTCAAAGCCAACAACACATTAACAAAACATACTGCTCACAACCAATACAAGATGAGTTTAAGCCACCTCTAATATCTACAAAAACAAAGCCTGAACACAATTGACAGCAGGCTATTGCATCAGCAATAGTAAAGAGAACAAGAATTTATGAGCCTAAATTAATCATTAACAGTCTCAACTTACGCAATGCATTTTTTTCTGGCTGTTGGAGCCCCCTGAGCCCGCGCCTGGGAGGCAGGTTCTCTAATCTGCCAGTGGTTGCATCTAAACGAACAGAAGCTTCTTTTAATGCCTTGTGATGATGCTTTTATTAGCTTTATAATAAAAGTGTACAGAACAGAGGGGCATTAGTAGAAATGCAGAGATTTGTAGTGAGTTATATTAGGACATAGTGTCACAAGGGACTAAAACAAGCAGCCAGGTATACAAACAAAAAACAGACTTTATGCTGATAAAATGTCCAAAACAAACAGGTATCCAAAAACACAAAGCACAAATGAAACACGAATAAAAACGGAACTGAAACCTGTCCAATCACAGGGAGAATAACAACAAGATCACAGCAGGCATAACAGGCAAACTGACAAATGACAAAGGGAAACACACAGGTATATATACACAGAGAGCTAATCAGGACAACGACACACAGCTGAGGCAGGTGGATCAGGGAACAGGGGGGAAACAGGGATGGGAACAGGTGTGCAGGGAAGACTAACAAGAAAGGACAAACCAGACAGGTGAAGATAATCAGAGAAACACACAAAGACAATGGAGTAAAATCAGACATGACACATGAGAAGTGATAATACAAAATAAAACAGAACATGTGTAACAAGAAACAAGAGAAACACAAACAGAAAACCCCCCACCAAAAACAAAGTCTACAATATAACTCTAAACCTAAGATCATGAGACATAGATTAGATGTAGATTTCGGGGGGGGGACACATCCCACTCAGTAGTCAGAACATGCCCCCCCCACCCCCCCTTCAAAAAACATGAAAGTAGCAGAGGACTTTTTTCAACAGAATTAATGACATTAACATCATGAATTGACGCAGACCAATTTGGAAACAAAACTTAGACCCTTGCATTAGACTGTTGGGAATGTTTGAAAGAACTTATAGGGAACTTATAGTATGATTAGAGTAATCAATAGCGAGGGTATGGGTGAGGTTTAAGGTAGGAGGTCAGAGCACTGTGACACACTGTCATCTTTGTGTTCAACTCTAATACATTTCCCCTGTTTTGCTTCTCACCTACATTCTTCTTCATATGTTCCTTGCAGTGACCTGAATGACCAGTTCATCTCCCCGTGTGGTGGCTGCAGGCAGTTCATAAGAGAGGTATAATCTCTTCCGGTCTACTGGTTTGGTGCAGTTGTTCAAGTTTCCAGTGTGTGATCAGGACCGCCCACAGAAATGGCTAGCTTCCTGATGATGTCCAGTCAGGGCCCTCCCAAATATGCTTTAGTCGTTTTGTTTTTTTTTTTAAGATTATATTTTGGGATTTTCCCCTTTATTGACAGGATAGCTGTAGAATGACAGGAAGTGTGGGAGAGAGAGGGGGGTTGACACACAGCAAAGGGCCACAGGCTGAAATTGAACCTGGGCCGCTGCAAGGGCCTCGGCATATGGGGCGCACACTCTAGCAGGTGAGCTAGAGGCCCCATGCTCTAGTCATATTGACACATGCATATACTCTCTGTCTCTCTCCTAGGTCAGACCGTGAAATTTCTCAGGTCATGTGGCCTGCTGCCTTTATTATTTTTTTAATAAATAATAATTGTAATAAATAATAATAATAATTGTATAAAAAAAAAGACTAAATACAATGGTTACTTTCTGTTGTTTTAATAAGTAATGGGGAATTTCATTTTATAAAATGTAGTTACAATTTCTTATATTTAGAACTGACATGATTATTGGGGGTTTCCATGGTCCTCCTTTTTCAGGGCGACCCTGTCTGTGATTTTTTCGTTGTCAGGAGCACACACAAAAATAAAAAAAGGGGTGTTTTTACTGCTTGCTATATTTTCTTTTTATGTGATCTTCCTCACAGTTTGGATCAAACTGGGATGTGTACCTGTCAAAGCCCGACGGCTCGTACCTAAAGATGACTGTGGACGAGCTGCTGCCTGTCTCCTTTGGCCCAGAGGAGCTGTCCATGAAGAAAGTGTTTGACATTCCTCATGAGTACTGAGTCCAGATTGTGGTACAAAAACACACGTGGCTTCTTTGAGCTGCTATGACATGTACTGTTTAAAATGCTGCTGAAAATGAATTCATGTTTAGCAGTAGTTCTATTTATGGTAAATATTTCTTCATGTATTATCTGCTGATTGTAAATGTCATATATATTTAAATTTACTCTGTGTACTGTAGTATTAATTAAAACAACATCAAGGTCATTGCCAAACTATTTGCTGGAAAATTAATTTATTAATCAGTTTAATTAATTATTCCTTAATTATTTATCTATTTACCAGTGGTGAAAGATGTATTTAGATTCTTTGCTTTTGTAAAAATACTAATACCACACTGTGGGAATACTCGACTACAAGTAAGTCCTGCATTCAAACCTTACCTTACCTTAAGGTAAAAGTACTGTGTTTTCATTAAAATGTGCCTCTAGTGTTGGTTCTAAAGTAACATGTTCCCTGCCATCGTTTTACTATTAAAGATGATGTTTTAGATTGATATTACTGCTACATTAATGTGTATGCTGCCATTTACTGATGTAGATGTCTGAAACAGTGCCAACTTTAGCTACATAATATGCTGTTTGGGGACATTTATAGATACATGGTTTTCACTGGACAGCAAAAGTATGAGAAACTGTAATCTGAAAGCTGTCAGGCATATGTAGTGGAATAAAAAGTATTAACCTCTGAGATGTAGAGATATATAAAGTTGCATAAAATTGATTACTTAAGTAAAGTGAAAGTACCTCTAATCACACTTGACACAGTACAGTAAATGTACTTTGTTACATTCCACAACTGCCATTTACCAACATTAACATGCTGAATGCTGTATCGTTATAGCTACAAATATTACCTAGTTTAAAGAAGCATGACCAAAATTATGTATCAAATCCACATATTTTAATAAATAAAGTGTTTTAAAGGAGTTTCTCTTAATTATTTGAAGGTCAATTTTCACAGTTGGATATAGACACAAATGGACATACAGAAAGAAAATAATTATAAGAGTGTACTGCAAATGTTATTTGTTGAGCAGCAAATTATTCATTTACAGGGTAAAAGGAGGAGAGAGACGGGTTGAAGCATTTAAGTTGCCAGTGCAAATTCACTAAACATTTATTAGTGATTTTAAGTTTATGTATTCCATGCATCTACATTTACAGTGGTTTAAGGGCACAGGCTTCAAAAGGTCAAGTCAGACAATAGACAAGAACTTAAAAATAAAATAAAATAAAAAATAGGTGAGACAAATACCAAATAAACAGCAAATGTAAAGACAAAAAGGCAGATGTAAAGTTTCAGGTACCATCTATCCAAAAGGATATTTAACTTGATCAGAATTCAAACTTGGCTTGTAGCATAGTTTATGTTAAATCTCTAAACAGAACAGCAGCAAGACATGGCAACTTGGTCTGAGCAGAAAAACATCAGGAAGAATCCAGTTCAATTAACCATTTAAAAAAATGTTTATGGTGTTTTGTGTCAAAGTTGATTATTGCTGCTTACAGTGCTTTGAAATTCTCTGTGTCCTAATACCTGGAATCAAAAAGTTGTGTTTGACCTATAACAGCAAAAAAAGGACAATTATCAAGTTCAACTTTAGGCTGCTAAAGGTTAAAAATAAAAAATATAATTTATCTATAAAGTCAGTGCATCAGGCTCAGTTCCCAAGCCTTTATTTGTATTAACCTGCTTCCACATATGGCCAAAAGTAAAAACTCATGATAGAGGGCTGTCAATGGTGAAGATATGTTCCGGCGTGGAACAAATTTTAGAGGCTCTTGGTGCTTCAAAGGACTCAAGTAGAGCAAAACAAGTGCGCTTACTCCAAGCTGTATGATTTCACCTAATGAATGTATAAATATAGAGACAAAGTTAAAAAGAGCAGAAAACAACACAAAGAACTGGATTAATCTGTAAAAGCTAGCTTCATCTAATGCCTGTACCATGATGCTTATGGGCTGTTTATGTGGAACAGAGACAGTACCTCATCTATAACACCACCTGTGTGTGTGTGTGTGTGTGTGTGTGTGTGTGTGTGTGTGTGTGTGTGTGTGTGTGTGTGTGTGTGTGTGTGTGTGTGTGTGTGTGTGAAGATTGCCTGTGTTTGTATGTAATACAGCTTTTGTTGTTTTCCAAGAGTCTCTCCCTTTTCTGTCTCTGTACAGAAGACATGAAGCAGCATCGCGCAGCGCAGACTTTACCTTTGCCTCAATACGTGCATTTTAAAGGTTTGTGGTAGCACGCTACTCTAAACCATCAATTTCCAGATAAAATGAGACATTCTGTAAGCAGGTTTGCAACAGTTCAAGTGCAGCAACATACCTCTGTGAAAGAGAACTTAAATAATAACTCAAAAACTGCAACATTGTGCTGCACTTTTCTCGCTGAAGAACTCAATCAGCAGATTGCAAAGCGTACCTGCTGCCATTCAACCTTTTTCGGTTTCAGCTCCCCGCGGACGAGTTAGTGGTTTCACCAAGAGAGGGCCAAGCAGGGACCTGTAATCTGGGCAGGGTGCCCTCCATTAGCCTCTCCATCCACAGTCCCAGCCTGTCAAGCTTGTGGTGGACTTCTATGCTGGTGGCCCTGCTGGAGCCCCTTCTGGGTGCAGCCCCGTCCTCCCTGGAATGGGATCTGGACCGAGAGTGGGAGCTGGACCTTGACCTGGAGCGGGACTTTCTCCTGCTGTCAGAGGAGAATGAGGTCTCGGATGAGGAGTCGTTGGGGTCGTCCCCTGTGAAGACGGGTCTAAAGAGGCAAAAGTATTTCTTGTAACCGTTGAGGGCCAGGACATGGCCCGAGTAGTCTGGAGATTCTTCATCCTCGTCTGAATGGCCGTCGCCCTGCGTAGCGTCAGAGGCTGAGCGAAGGAGTGATGGCATCCAGTGGTGGTGCTTATCAGCGTTGAGGAAGGAGAAGTGGAGGGTCTGGGTCCTGTGGTGGCAGAGGAAAGTGGACCAAGGCTGGTCTAAGATGCCCCTTCTAACAAGCTCAAACAGTCTCAACGTTTTTCTAACAGATAACAGAGTTCAGCTACAGTCTGCACTCACAAGGCCGCTTTCTTTTGTACAAATTGTACTTTTTCTTATGTACAAATAAACTAATGGAAATAAATAACTACAAAAAAAATCTTGAAACATGCCCTCCATTGCTGAGACTTACCCAGAGAAAGAAAACACCTCCTTGGCAAATTTCCTGAGCAGGGCATTCTTAGAGGCGTTGGTGAGCACCAGTACGACGTTGATATGGCCGGGCCTCAGCTTGACCAGGTTGCTGATGTACGTGATGTCTGTCAGTTCTGTCACTTCCACAAAGTCCTTCTTAGGAGGACGGCTGCATGGACCAAAGAGAAAGACAGAGGCAGGGAAAGTTACAAGAAAGGAAAAGAAACGTGGGAACTACTTTTATACGGATTATGTCCCTTATTTATTACAGTGTATTTTGGGGGTTGCTGATATGATGATAATAACTTTTGGAGCTGATAATGTAGAAAATCAGGGCTGGATTCTTGTGTGATCTTGCAAATTAAACTGCCTTACAAGCAATGCGATTTTGGGAGACAAGGAGAAGGAGACTGAAATTGTAAATACTGAAATGTTTAAAACTTTAAATTACTGTTCTCAGGAACCTTAAAGCATTTTTTTAAGAATCTCTACTCGAGTGTTGTCACGTGTGAGGCAGCTGTTTTGTTGTTTATATGGAGATTCCAAATAAAATTTAAATAAAAATGTGATGAAGTACAGTATGGTTAATCGAATTTAAAGAACAATTACTAGATCATAATATATACTGTGAATTTGATACAAAATTATAAATACCATGATCAAAGATTTTGGTCATACTGCTTACACCTTGTGTAGTTTTGTAGGAGGGGATGCTTTACAGCCAGTATGGAGAGGAGGAATCATTTCAGCTCACAGTCTCAAAGTACATGTGGCATGCAAGTATTATTGTAATTATAAACAAGCCCTTTTGAGATGAACGTGCACACCTGCCAAATGTTCCCAAATGTAAAAATCCCAGCTACATGTCAACAAAAGTGATGTCTTGAAGAGACCGTAATCTTGTTTCGAGGTTGGTTCAGACTTTCACTGGAGAGCAGAATAGGCTTCATAAGTCTGAACTTTTATATCACAATATAATTATAATAATATTATGATCTATTGGATAGAGCAAAAGTAAAATTCCAAACCTGATTATCACAGGAAAGCACTGTGCATCAGCTAGTTGTAGATTAAAGTGCAGTTGGCTACATGACAGAAAATACAAATTTATTAACACTTTGCTGCTGAGTCATGTTTCATCATTAATGAGAACGTTTCTTGTGGAGCTTTGGGAGCTGTCTTGACAATTCAAGGACGTGCTTAAGTTAGCAAACCACAAACCCCCCACGGTCCTGCCAGTTGGATAAACAGCCATTCAACTGCAAAATAAGTTTTTATAAACCATTGTTCAGGCAGTCTGTGTGGGAATTTAAAAACAATCTGCTCTTTGGTGCCCTGATTTTCCAGTTTTTCGGCTGTTACAGCTCATGTTGTGAATAAAGTAGGTTGCCCGAATAAAGCAGGCTCTCTGCTGTGGATCCAGCTGCTGTATGCACTTCACTACATTACCTTGAAGTACTAGCTCTACTTGATGCATCATCCTCAGTTTGCGGCTGCTCCTTCGGCTTTGGTTTCCGGGGTTTGCTCTCAGCTGGCTCGCTGAAAATGCACCACAAAAAAAGGAAATCATCAGTGTGGACACCAACAGCTCTTTAGGGCAACACTGTCAGCCAGTATTCTCTCACTTACCAAACCAGGAGTAGCCACACAGAATTAAAAGACAAATGAAATAAACAAATGCTAAATAACCCATTTCTATATGGAGATCTAGGCAGTATCATTAACAATAAGATATTTTAAATCAAGCATTTTCTATGACTTGATTTAAAGTGTACTTAATCTCAATAATTAAAATGTTGCAACGTCAAACAGTGTCATGGTGATCTCACCTAAAGGCCTGAATGATGACTGTGCCAAAAAGAATGAAGAGCGCTGAGAAGATCAACGACAGGATGGGCATCATCTCTCGCCTTGAGGACAGAAAAATGTCATTATTTAAACACAGCACACAGCAGCTCTTATCAACCAACAACAGTCCTCGCAGCCTCCCTATAACCTCTACATGTAGTTACATTTTTGAAGGAGGGCATCACAGCTATGATGGGACACACATACCAGATAATTCTGGTTACACTTTGATGCCCACGCATGACTCAGCTTCTGATAAATTTCAGGAAGCATGCCGCCTTGTCTGTCTTTCTCTTGTTTGCGCTGAAAAGTGCAGACTCTCCGGGTGAGTGTCGTCTTACCAGTTGGAGTAGAGAAGGTCATCATATATTTGAAGGATGTAATCATAGGCGGCATTCATCCACTGAACAATAAAGATCTGAGGAGGTTGAAAAAGAAACACACAGCGATGACATCCAGTTAAATGTTTCAATGTCAGCAGCCCCAATGATCTCAAATTAAGGTGTGTGTGTGTGTGTGTGTGTGTGTGTGCGTGCGTGCGTGCGTGCGTGCGTGTGCATCTTCTTACGGGGGCCATCTCGTTGTTCAGCTCTGGCAGGGTGGCATCTGAGCTCAGATAGGTGGGGTCTTTCTGAAGGAGCTCCAGCTGTTCGTGGAGACGGTATTTATCTTCTTCACTGCCGTTCCAGCCACCACTCACAGAGCGGAACAGGACCTTGCCGGCATGGCTCCGCCTCTCAAGAATCACCACCTGTCAGTCAGAAAAAGCAACTCTACTGTAAACTGAGGCTGTGCAGAGTCTCAGGATGAACATATCGGTAATCTGACACATATCATATTCTGTATGTGCAATAAAAGGTTTGCCAGCAGGTGCACGTTGTCCTCGATCTTCGTTCATACTGCATGAGGGAATCATTTTTCTCTTCAGATAAGTTCCTTTGTGTCATACATTTTATTTTAAAAGCTTGTTATTGAATTTGCAACAAGGCGAGAATATGACTGATGCATGTGTGTACACTGTTTATGCATTTCTGCCACTGACCTGAGGTGAGAGTGCAGCTTGATTGTGGAGCAGTGCCTGACAGAGAGGCTGCTGCTGACGCTGGTAGACGTACGCAAACCGCAGCACGTCTTTTTTGTTAACCGATGCGAAGTCTAGGAAGGCCTTATTGCCTGGAATAAAGGCTTGGTCCTCCCCTGTGATCAGCAGCACGCAGTACCTGCAAACCATTCACAGTCACACAACATTTCAGTTCACTGTGACAGCCGCTGTGATGTCTGTCCAACTGTTTTGTTTGGATTTCAGCTTCTTACAGTTGTCATATGATGTTTAAAGTCAAATCTGGGCTTGGTGTAATTTACATTCTTTTCTATAACAGTTCAGCAAAACAGAGACGCCTCCTTTGATCAAGTGTAATTACAAAGGAGGTACATTTGAGGATATATTAAGTACAGGAGCAGAGGCTAAGCACTCTGCTGAGAAAATGTCTTACTTCCTCCGTCGATGGAACTGCTTGACAGGGCACAGCTCATCAAAAAGCTGTTGGTTGACCAGCCGTGGCACCTGTAAGAACTTGTTGTTGGAGACAAACTCATCCATGATTTGTCGCTTCATCCCTCTGGCCTGAAAGAGAGGAAGTGCAGTGGTTGTGACGGTCATAAAGCAAGACACTTTAGAGAAGAGTAAATGTAAAATATTGCAAAATGACAAAAATTGCAAATGGTTTTTACAGGGGAACTACACCTATTTTCAAAATTTATACATGTTATTTCTATGGTTCAAAAATATTAGAAAATTAAAAAGTCTGGAGCCGCTCCATAGACGATGACTTGTAAAAGATGTTGTAGATGACACTGAGAGCAGCCAGGGGAATATTCTGAGTAGAAATATACATTTTCTGTTTCAAAACTGATAGACTACAATAGAAAAACTCTGTGTTTTTTCTGTATTCAAAAAAAGGCTCCAATGCGTTGGCCATGGAGCAGCTCTAGACCGCCATCAAAAGTTTGATGATATCACTAACTTCTTTGGTTTCTGGCTTTGAGAGAGTGTAGCTCATGCTCACAATTATTAGTTAAACTTTCCTAAGCCATAGAAACAACAAATTGGGATTCTGAAGTTAGGTGGTGTTCCCCTTAAAATGTTTTACAATGCATTTCTTGTACCTGAATGATGTCAACAGGCTTTTCTGTGTCCTCCTTGAACAGCAGCATGGTGGGGGCATATGTGTTTATGTTGAACTGCCGTAGTAGCCGAGTGTTGTGTGTGACACCCTGGTCCACGTAGCCAAAACGCACATAGTCTCTGAAGGCAAACGCTGTTAACTGGAGAATGGAGTGGGAAGATGAAAGAAATAAATACATTGAAATAAATAGGGCAGGGCAGATTGTTTTTATAAAACTGTGTAGATTAAATACTGCAGGTGTAACTAGGATAACTAATTGGCCCTAAATTATTTTCTCTCTCTGTCGCTATCAAACAAATTTATTGACATACATAACAATACTGTGTGCATTTGAATGTGATAGGTTAAAAGGGTAAATTCTATGTAACAAAGGAGGAAATATTGATCCGTTAGTTAATGAGAAACAGCTGCTCACACAGATGCCTCTGTAGTTGCCGTTGGGGTCTAATCAATCAATCTTTCTTTCGTTTCGGTGGAAACTGCACCAAAACTCAGAATATTAACCAGCTTGAAGAGCCACGCTGATTCCCACTTTAACATTTTGTCCAATAATAATAACACTTGTGATCTTGTGTGTGTGTGTGTAAGTGCATTGCTCACCTTATAGAGTAGGGGAATGACAGGGACCTGGTCAAACAAGAGAACGCTGGGCTTGTTTTCCACGTGCCAGTTATCCAGAAAAGCCAGGTAGTTGTTATCTGTGATCTGGAGAAACAACGGCAAAATTCAAAAACATACTCTCGCTAAATATGAGTAACAATCTACCCAGGCTTAACCTAAAACAAAATATTTATTTACTAGCTACTTTTTAAAGCCACACTTGATGAGGGATATTTGTAAATATGTGTTAACTTAAAAGTATATTATGCAGGATTTTCCTAAAAAAAAAAGATAAAGAAAAGAATAGACTCAAACATAAGTAATCCCTCTCTTTCCCTGCTCCCTTACATTCTTTGTTCAGGACATTTATGGGTGTGAATGCAGAATTTTTATAAGAGCTGATGTATAGATGAATTACACACACAGTATTTATTGAATACTTGATCGAGGAGAATCACAGTCAAACACGCAGCGTGTAACACAGCGTATGCCATCCAGAGAGAACAACACCAGTCCGCCCTCGGAAGACACTACATGTTCCCAGATAAGGTTATTTTGCAGACATCTATGAGTGAGCAGGTTCTATTGATCCCTGAGTTTAAACAAACAAGTGTGCTCACCCTGCTTCCCCTAAATCACCTTTCCTGTGTCCCCAACTACTCAACAGCACGTCTTCCAAGAGGAGATACTTAATCTACTGAGACCAAACATGAAAAAAAGCAGCTGCAGAGGTCAAAAATCTGACCTCAAGGCCTCAAGTAAGAAAATAACCTGAAAAAATTCTAATAATTCTGTAAAAATAGTTTCAAATATGTGATTATGATCATTATGAATTTAGTTCACTTAGACATTTTTCCTTGGCTTTTAAAAATGGTCCTCCGGGTCTACTGGCTCATTTTTTTGCATCTCTCTTTTTTTCTATGCCAATAATACCGTCTTCTTTGGTGCTCATGGTTTCAGTAAAATGAACTGAATAACTGAATTGCGGAGAATCTTACCAAGTTAACACTGTATGTCGCAGGTCCATATTGACAAAAATTCAAACATATATGCATTATGTATGTGTGATCCAAGCAGATAACTAACGTAAAGTCCAGCAGGTAGCCAACACCCTGGTTTTATACATCCAAAGAACCTTTATAAGAATTAACTGCATGGTGATCAGTCCAGGCCTCTAATTAAGACAGTCCTTTATTTGTCAAAATGTGTCACCACAGCAGGCTAGTAAAAGTGACTGTTTAATTGGGACTGGGCATTTATTTGAAGTTTTACACTATATAGTGAGGCAAAATGCCAAAGGAAACTGAATCTAGGGTTGGCTTTTACTTTCACTTTAACGGGCGTGGGCGTTTACAAACAATAACCGACAGTCCTGCATAGTGCACCTTTAAATCGGACCTATATCTATGCTAATAATCAGCATTACTCTAATTCATTATAGGTAAAACATATAGTGATAGTGTTTTCATGACTGCTGTGTTTACCTTTTCCACCAGTTTCTGTGGCAGCAGGTCTTCGATGAACTGTCGCAGGTGTTCTCGTACCACAGTCTGATGGTAGAATGTCACCCTGCCGTTCACCAGCCCGATGATGGAGGGAGCGCGGTGAGCTCCCAGCTGGCTGGCCAGGCGCCGCTCATAACCCAGGTCCACAATGCCAATGCCAACACCTGGTGTAAGAGTAAAAATAGACCGCTATTGTACCTGATACAGTGGAGCAAAACACGAGTGTTCTCACAATGAAGGGGAAACACTACCTGGAAGTAATTTCAGGCTGTGTTATTTTAGTGATTTTGGAGAAAAAAATCAGTATATGCAAACACAGAGAGCTGCCTTGTTACTGATTTTAGACTTTTCGCTATTTTACATTCAAATTAGTTTAAGCTGAAAGGGGCAGAAAATACAACAATATTCTAGCAAAACCACAATGGATGCATTTCAAGTAGAGATTGACATGAATTAAAACTGAGCCGTAAAATTATTCAAACACAACAAACATGAAAGCAATTTTAAAGTGAATTATTTCTTTTACCAAACAGAAACACTGAAAGTCTCAAAGAAGAACCACTCCTAGCTGTGGGATTTTTACTCGAGCCTTTGAAATTAGTGAGGTTCTGGCGAATGAATGGGGTTCATGAAAGATGCATATATCTGTTTTTAGTGTCTCACAGAATGCTGTGTATCCATACAGCTGTATACCACAGCGATATAAAGAGGCCGAAGCTGGCTTTCAAATGACGAGAGAGAAATGCTCTGAAGCAAGTTTTCTCATTTTGATTTTTAACAATCAAAAGGGGGATTCTGTTTGACAGCTTTGCATCCAAATAGAAAAGGGATGCATTTGTCAATACTGTAGATGAACAATAAGTGAAATGACTGCATAATGTGAGAGGTGTCCCTTTTAATGAAAAAAAAAGACAAACTAAACTCTGCAGTCCATCTCAGCTCTACGTGGCTTGTTAGCATTTAACTTTTGTATCCTGGTCACAACTTAACTGTTTTGGTTAACCCTCACAGCTCTAATTAATCTCGTTTGTAGCCACAGGAGACGGAAGCTTGATATCACATTTTAAGCTTCCTGCTTTGCACCGAATGGCAGACAAAGTTAGCAACTAGCTAACATGAGCATCTAATAGCTAAAAAACCAAATAAACACTCGGTGGCGTCGTTATAATGTACATCTGTGTAATCAGATGTAATTCAGTACAACTGTTCTGCCATAAACTCTGCTTTTATGATTCCAAAAATGTCCTGTTTTTGACACTATCATACAGGTGTCCATTTATTTTTATATTTAATGATATCATAGCATCACCCAGTGGCCATAAGAAAACACTGGCATTGTATGTTTCTGCAAACCACGAATACATTCCCATTTCTCAAATGTATCAAATCTCTCTAAAGTGACGTAGCATATGAGCACTTGGTCATTAGGAGGTGGAGAGGATACTGGATGACGGGACACCTTGGCGAGACCCCTGCCAAGCTGCAGATGACTTTTCGAGAACAACAAACAATAAAAGTGGTTATGATTTAGCAAGTTATTGCTGTGTTTCTGGTGGCTTTTTAAGCACCAGATGAGGAAGTTTGGCAGCAACCTGTTGCTGTTTCTCCAGTGAGGATGTTGTCAAAAAAAGCAGGTGTTTTAGTTCAAGGCATCACTGCAAATTATGATCTTTTCCGAACCAAGTGGTGTTTGTGCCTTAGCATAACCATGTTGACCAAAGCGTTGTTGAAACATAAGGTTTCTGCATAAAGTTTCAACATATGCACTATGATAAGCTTTATGTTAGTCTTGCCATGGTTTTCCGCAAAGCTACGAATTCAACTACAATACGTTTTTGACAGCATTTTGCAGAAAATGCTGTTTATATCAAGCAAAGCTAGAATAGCTTTATATACTGAGCTTACTTTAGGCTAAAGGTTTTGAGAATCAGAAATATTTTATTGATCCTGGGGGAAAATTTTGGTTTGTTACAGTCGCTCTGATGCCAGAATAGAGAATTATAGCAAGTAGAAATTAGCACCAGCACAGCTATAGAAAACAGAAAATAGAAACACAGTAAGAGTAGGCAATTAGCACAGAATGTAAATATTTAAATATTTAAAATAAAGCGTGTAAATATGCTGAGTATGTAAGTGTATAAAATATAAATGTATCAGATTATTGGCACTAACCTGTGAATATTGAAATTATAATATGGATAATGTGCTGACTGTTTAGAATATAAACCGTGCCTTATGCTAAAATGCAATGTATCAAACTAGTATACAAGTTAAAAATATCAAAATATAAATATGTGTGCAAAGCTACAACAATGAACAAGATATACAGAAGCAAGAATAGCAACAAGAATATATACAATATATCCAATGTGTGATATAGCCTACAATTCATTAAACATTGAAATTTAAAATCTTTAGACATAAATGTTCATTCACATTGAATAAATAAATGTTGTGCTGGTTCTGACTGGTGACTTTGGTGTAGTAAAGAGTGGTGGGTACATTAGCATGCCGGATATTTTTCCAGGGCAGGGCACTTAGTTATTACAGAATAATAATGGGACTTGGTCTACAGGGCACTGGGAACAGCACTTCTAATTAGCAGAATTAACTCAACAACTTTAAATTCATCTCCAGTGCCAGACAATTGTGACAGTGAGTTGAATCCCTCCCCTGGCTTTACTCCTTGTTCCAGGACACCAAGAAGAACAAATAAACCTTGATGAATAATACATGAGATGACCGGCTCTCTTGGAATTGCATTTGCCTTAATGGCCTGCAACTGAGGAAACATCAACCTTATGTTGTGATGCTTTTAGGAAAAACCAGCCCTGAGCCTGAGCGTGTGTGGGGGCAGACTGATGGGAGTCTAGTCACAGCAGACTTACCCAGCGGCTCCAGCTCCTGCACCGTCTCCTTCCACACAGGCTCAATGTGCATGCACGCAAAGCACCACTCGGAGGTCACTTTGATGAGGTACGGCCTCCTGTGGCTGTCTGGAAGGACGTCGCTGTTAAACTGCGCGTGGTGAAGCAGGTACTTGCTGTCTGCAAAGTCCCTGGACCTAAAGGAGGGTCGGAAGAAAGACGGTGAGTCTTTTTTTAGCGAGAGCCTACGGGGGTGCTCTCAGGACATGACCTCAGAGTAAACTGTCTGCAACTCCAATTTGTTCGCTCATTATAAATCTTGCTGCAGCATCCTGAGTAGAAGTAGAAATCCTTCTTTGGAAAAAAAAAGTACCAAAATAGACCATTCAACCTACAGGCTCCTTTAGTTTGTTCATCTCACAAAAGAGTGCAGATATTTTTTTTCATTTTATTCTCAAAATCAAAATAAAAGACTGACATCATACCACGCTGAGTCTGCAACTAAGAATTATTTTCATTTTGAATTACCCAAACTTAGGAATGGTAGCGGTTAATCGATGCTTGATTAATTGGATGTTTGTAATTTGATCGAATGTGTGAAATTTAATCAAATAGATCTGATCTTGAAATATAAACAATGTGTAAAGTCTAGCTATCAGTTGAATGTTATATTTTGAAGGCATGTTTCATGACAAGGCAGACATCATGGGGTCTGTAAGAAGAGCGCGGCTGCAACACTGGAAAATAAAGCAGGCAAAGCAAAACATTCATATTTCATTCATCGTTTCATAGGCTATGCAATACTGTTAAGGAATATGCAATATGTTGTTGTGAGTTCTGATTGAGTAAAAAAATATCATTTTTGGTATTGTTTGATAAAAGCAAAGCATTAGCATATGTTTTAGGTTGTTTTTTAAAAAATCACAATAACTGATTGTTAACACTGATTGCTATCGTTGCTAATGATTGATTACAGAATGTGCTTACCTATTTCTTACAAAGCCTATTTTTTTTTTTTTTTTTAAATCCAAAAGTATCCCATTTACACTGGTTTGAAATGGAGAAAAGCAAGCACATCCTCACATTTGAGAAGCTGTAGCCTAATTCAGTCAATTTGTCATCCATTTTCTGGTGACTGATTAGCTGTTCAATGAATTTGACATTCCCTAACTGCAGAGCTTCATCATACAAGATTGCAACTGGATATCTAGGAATGGGCCTGTGGGTGATGGCAGTTTGGAGTTCTTATTATTACCAATAACTAAAACCTACTCCACTTACTGTGGACACAGCAGCATGCTGGGAAACAAATATTTCGGAGTATAATTGTGCGAATGTGGAAAAACAAATGTTTCTTTGAAGAAACAGAAAAGGGGATTTTTTTCCCTTATCAAACAGGATTTTGTGATTTGACGTTAAAATGGGTACTGACTGTATCCTCAGAGGACCATTGACAGTACTCATGGACTCCTCTGACAATAGCATCTTTACAAGCAGGACACAGTGAGAGACATTTAACCAAAAGTTTCCTGTGTAACTAAATGACAGTGACAACTACTTTAATAAGAGACAAAACAAATCAGAAGTTGTACCTGGGGAAATGGAAAAAAGACTCGTCAAAGTAAAAGCTGTTGTGGAAGCTGCGGAAACCGTGATGCTGTGACTGGCCGAAGGGCTGGTTTTCATCCATCTGTCCATAGCGGTCAAAGTTAGACCTTCGCTCCTCATTAGATAGAATCTGTTAACAAGAGAGAATAAAACATACAAGTGACTGTGCTGTAAATGTTATGATTAGGGGTTGATGGATTATCGGCCTGGCCGATTATCGGGGCCGGTATTTGGGATTTTGTTGATTACCTGTACCAGCGTTTTATTTTAATGATCACTGATAAAATTAATTAATCTTAAAAGTGCAAAGAAAACGTCAGCACGTGAGGAACTTTCACTTTGTAAAACCTCGGGGAGCTATTTTTATCGATTTATGTTTCATTTAAATTTTCACTTGATGTTATTAAAAAAGTTGCTGGGAACTTGCTGTATGTGATGTTGAATGTGTCAGTTTTTATTAAACAATGGCGAAAGGCATTTAAACAAAGTTTTGTTTTTTTGTGGTTTGTTATATTCCAGTTTCTAAATATTATGATTTTCATTTTAACTGAAATTGCATATTGGTCTTAAATATCAGCCATGGGTCTCATTAACTACTAATGATCAGTACTGGCCCTGAAAAAACAATATCGGTCGACCCCTAGTTATGATACCTACATGGAGACCTGGATACAGAAAGTGAGTCAAAGACACTGGAGGACATATGATATTTTATTATGCATTTTCACCCACCTCGTATGATTTAGACACCTTGATGAACATGTCCTCTGCTTTGGGGTCCTTGTTCTTGTCTGGATGCCTGAAACAGCCCACACAGGACATCATATATCACGACTATCTCATGCAGGATTAAAATGCTCTATTTTGTGATAGTTAAAGTCAACAAGCATCGGTTCATATGTCAGATGTGTCCCGTTAACTGAACAGGGCTGATGTGCCACAGTCAGCGCCGGCCTGCTGTCCCTGTCGGGGACAGCCTGTCAGTCACTCACCACTCCTTGGCCAGGTTCTTGTACGCCCTTTTGATTTCTGCTTGACTCGCACTCCTGCTGACACCCAGGATTTTATAAGGGTCATACTCAGAAGCTGCTCTCGCCAAATGTACACTCAAAGTAAGCAGAAAGATGGCGAGCAGAAGTGGACATGTCCGAGGAGGATATCGGCTGGTTGTCCTGAGCGTCATCGCTGCCGCTGTCCTCGTCCAACGTCACTTAGCTGCCCGGTTTAGTAACGTAACGGAGCTGCTCTGTAGCGGGCTAATGTGTCCACATGAGAGCTTACGTGGTCCGCTTTGGTGACTTCTTAAATGTTAAGTTAAATACAGATGTCATACTGGCTTTTTACTACGATGAGGCCATTATTTTCTAGCTAATGCAAACTGTCAGCGTCATGGCGTCATGCCCGCAATAAAAGATTACACTTCCGCTTTCATATTTCAAAATAAAGTCCTCCTAAACCCATATGGAAACACTGAACATGATACTTTGAGTTACAGACTCATTAGTATGCATTTCAGCAAGGAACGGCTGAGGAAGTCCTTTCTTCCAATTTTAATTCCTCGCACTTTACACGTAGCTAGGCCAATTTTCACAGGAATTATGTATTTAGGCTGTACTTTATCCTCGGAGTGTTTTTTCTGTTAAGTTTTTTCTACTATTGTCCCTCTGCCCTCCGATTTTTATTTTTGAGAGTTTAGTCCTTTAATGGTAGTGTTTTCTAGGTGTGTGTTGTTGTTGTTTTTTTATTCTATTGTTTTTAATTTGTTGTTTTTGGCTTGTTTTTTTGTCTTGTTGTGTTATTGTTTTTACTGTGGCCTGCATGGCCCCTCAGTTTCCCTCAGGATTAATAAAGTTAATCTAATCTAATTGAATCTAATAATATAATATAATATAACATAATATAATATAATATAATATAATATATATTTTGGACACACAATATGGGGCTACATAAAGTGTTATGACAGATTTGCATAGGCGTAAATTTGAGGGGAGCCGCAGAGGACATATGCCCCTCAGTATTTAGACATGTGCATCTTTCCCCCAAAACAAAAACATGAAAGTAGTAAAACACTTTCATTTTGATGTAATTCTCCTTTTTATGGTGACTTGCAACCAGGCAATGCATTATCGCCACCAACTGTTATGTCAGTGTATTTTATCCTTGTTATTCGGCTAGTATTTTCTTGTTAACTGAAGACAAGCTTCAGTTAAGCTGAAGCCCCCCGTACTTGTGTTAACACGCGTTAATGAAAGGTTAGTGAATGCACACGTAGAATCACAGTGTATGGAAATTATCCTACATTAGTAGCCTAATATTTTACTTCCTGTTAATTACATACTTTCATTTAAACTGATAAAATAACATACATAATTCATTGATTCTTCTGGCTGTTACTATACTGTACAAAACAAACATATATCAAGCAACTTGGCAGGGTTATGAACATCCTAAAAAGTCTATTTTAATCTGACGCAATTACTGAATTCCAAAAGGCTACTTCTGTGCTTTTATTTTTTAAGAAAAATACCAACACAACGTCCGGTCTTGTTCTACGCTGCAACGCTGGACATAACGCGCATGCGCCGGGCAGCAGCTGTCTTGAAATTGCTCCTCCTCTTCTTTTTATGCCCCTTTATAAAATGCTTTTTTTTCTGATTAACCATGTGATATTTAACAATGGAAAACCTTTCAATGCTCCGTTATTTTTAAATACATGTAATTATGATGTCATATCAGGTCCTGGTATTTTTTTTTAAAAAAAGTTTGAATTAATCTTGGAGTAAGTCAGTTTCTGCTTGTGCATGTTTTATTTGTTTTCTCTAATACAATCATATAAAGAAAACAAAAAAAAGGTCCTTAAGGGCAAGTATTTTTGTGTAATTTGATTCTCTTTTCTTACGGGGGCTTCACTTCCGCTTCCTCTACGTCACTGCCACACTGAACTGATTTGGGTTTACACGCCAAAAGACAAAAAATGACTACATCGATACCTGTCTCAGCTCACCCAGAGAACCATTTAATCTGCTTATTTTAACCTAACTGACCGACGCCGCTAAACTTGGTATTTACCACCTCCCGTGTGCACCAATATGAGCAGTCCGTGTGTGTTAGCAGTCAGAGGAGTGAGCTCACAAAGTGCGCAGAGGGTCTTATCTCGGTAGCTAGCGTTAGCCCGACAAAGCTGCCGTCTGTGGCCCGCCGTGGCTCTTTCACTCACGGGACAGGCACTTTTCAATTAGGTAAGGTAACTTTAAAAAAAAAAAACTGTTTAATTTAGTACTGCTTACAACATTGCTGCGACACATAAACACAGTGTACAGTTCAACTTCTGAGCAGGTGGTGCTGCAAAGTCGTGGGTTTGCAGCTGAAGTGCTAACTCGCTCCATCGCTGCCGTTATTTAAGGAAAGATCTATGATTCAAATGCAAAAAATTGCAACCTCACTTTCAAAATTTGAAACAAAGGACTTGAAGGTGCCATAACTAATTTAATGGCATTTCTTACTGTGAAGAGACTGACATTAGATAGCACACTAGACATCCTTTCTGGTGCTCATAACTGTTTGTTTACTTCTGTGATGTCTGGACGTTTACTACTATGATGTCTGTACAGCTGCAAAACGTGCTGTAGCAAACGTTTGGTGCTGTGTGATTAGTAATAGCACCTTGATTCAGGCATTTTTGACGTTTTAACTGTATACTTGTGCTGAGCATTTAAAAAAAACAATTTTATTTTAGCTTGTTTTTTTTAGGACTGTGTGTTTTTGGAGTTGTTTTACTGGCAGAGAGGATGTTTTAGTGTGTATTGTTGGTATTTATTTTTATATTTTGCAAATGAGATCATGCCCTGTCATGTAAACGTATAGCGAACCGACAATAACAGCTGAACTGAGTTGAATCTAAACATAAGCTGTAAGATGAGAAACACACAAAATGCAGATTTGTCAGTTGCAAGTTAAACTCTCTGCTCATTCCTTGTATGATTTATGCTTAAATCCCCAAATGCTGATCCATAACATTAGATACTCGGGCTGGGGTCTGCACAAAACATAGAAGATGACAACAAATTTGACACTTACAGACAAAACAATCAATTGATATTGATTTTTTTTTTTTTTAAAGTGTAACTGACAATCGATTGATCTCAAATGTAAAATGCAGTAACATTATACATACTCTAATTAAATTATTTTGAAAACATTGATATACACAAAATTCATGAGGACTCAATGTACAGTACATAAAGTGAAATCCTAACAAAATATTCCTGCACGTGCTTTACGCGCCGTTCAGTTACAAGGATATCAGCCACCTGGACGTTCTCTAATAATGCTTGCAGAAAGTATGGCTGCACACTAATATGGATGTTTTGATGATTAATCTAATATCTGAATTAAAGCAATGCTGACAATCTTTTGTGTTTTTCACCCCAGACTCAGCACCATGAATCTCTTGCGCCTCGTGTGCCGCCACAAGACAGCCCTGGTCATTGGCACTGTGTGCAGCTTTGCTGTCGTTCTCGTATTCTTGGCCAAATGTACCTCAGAAACCCTAAAACAGGGCCACCAAGATCCTCCAGGCCTCGTCCCTCATGCCAATGGTTTGCAGTCCAATCCAGAGCAGCATAACCCCCCATCCACATCCAAAGACATGTCAGCATTCCTCGTTGTCCTCATCACTACCGGACCCAAGTACACAGAGCGTAGGAGTATCATCCGCAGCACCTGGCTGGCCAAGCGGGACTCTGATGTTCTGGCTATGTTTGTGGTGGGAACTCAGGGGCTTTCCAGCGAGGACCTTCAGAACCTCAACACAGAGCAAGGGCGGCACAAAGACTTGCTCCTACTGCCTGATTTGCGAGATTCTTACGAGAACTTAACGCTAAAGCTGCTGCACATGTACTCCTGGTTGGACCAGAATGTGGAGTTCAAGTTTGTCCTTAAAGCTGATGATGATACATTTGCTCGCTTGGACCTCCTAAAGGAGGAGCTGAAGGGGAAAGAGCCCAGCCGGTTATACTGGGGCTTCTTCTCTGGGAGAGGGAGAGTGAAAACTGCTGGGAAGTGGCGGGAAAGCTCTTGGGAGCTTTGTGACTACTACCTGCCCTACGCGCTGGGCGGGGGCTACATCCTCTCAGCTGACCTGGTGCATTATGTGCATCTTAATGCAGGTTACTTCAAGACGTGGCAGAGTGAGGACGTGTCACTGGGCGCCTGGCTGGCACCAGTGGATGTTCGGCGGACACATGACCCACGCTTTGACACAGAGTACAAATCGCGTGGTTGCAACAACAAATACTTGGTGACGCATAAGCAGAGCTTGGAGGACATGTTGGAAAAACACCAGACTCTGCAGCGTGATGGCAGACTCTGCAAGGAGGAGGTCAAGCTGCGACTCTCCTATGTGTATGACTGGAGTGTGCCACCCTCACAGTGTTGCCAAAGAAAGGATGGCATTCCTTAATTGTTGTCTTTTTCACATGGCACCGAAGTTGGCTTCTGATTCATATCTTTCTGGTTTGGAAAAGTTAAGGGATACTTCTCCGGTCGTACACTATTTAAAGTTATGTAACAGGTCCCAGACATCATAGGAAGTGCCTCAGAGTTGATAGAAATCCCATTTCAGATTTGGAGAACCCTTTTTCTATTTGTGAGAACAAAAAAAGGGGCAATTTCATTGCTTTTTAGTCATGAAGGAGCAGGTCTAGCTGTTTCTTTTCTGTTTTCACAAGTTTGAAATTGGGTTTTCAACAATCATTAGAGTTTTTGTGTTCATTTAAAACACACTTGACAAATAAAGGTTTAGTGGTTTTTGAACTGGACCTAGTCTGGATGGAGGAAAAGCACTGCCATTCTGT
This sequence comes from Plectropomus leopardus, assembly GCF_026936395.1. Classification (NCBI taxonomy): domain Eukaryota; kingdom Metazoa; phylum Chordata; class Actinopteri; order Perciformes; family Serranidae; genus Plectropomus; species Plectropomus leopardus. Next base: position 12,541,114 of record NC_142177.1, on the reverse strand, counting down.
CAGTTTGATGAGTCTTCCTTGTTTTTACAATTAAAATGATAGTTTCACAATTCTGAAAAGGGGCATTAAACAACCTTCAAAATTAAGTGCAATCAGTTTTTTCTTTTTTCTGGACCTGGTTTAATGTGATCTGGATGGAAAACAAGGAATAATAATACACAGTTTTTCCTGAATAGAATGAGGTTTTAAACAGCATTGAAGTTTTTCCTATGATATCTGCTACCGGTTTCTCAGTTTTAAGTGGCGTATTAATGGGGAATTGGCTGAAAAACAATAGCCCTTAACTCTCAAACAGGAAGCCGATTTCAGCCTCGTGCCCATTTCAGCCAGTGAACTCCTTTGGTCTTGTTATTTGGACCTGTCAGTGCTCTCCTCACCGCCAGTTTACCACGTTGGTGGCCTGTTTCTCTCCTCTGTCTCTGCTTCTTCTGCTGCACCTCTTGCTAAATATTTTCCAACACTATGAGAAATGTTTCACGGTTATTTCAGTGTAATAGATTGTGCTGTACAGGGAGACGCAGACGGGAGAATCTTACCCTGCCATTATGTCTACTTTTTTTGTGAACGCAGTTTTTATTTGTATTTTATTTATTGTTAACTTATTCTGCAGCAAACACAAATCACTGATAAGTTTGGACAGAAGCACAGTGGCTGTGGTTGCTGCTTGTGAGTGGAATTTGTATTTATAAACGTGTTTGGGAGAAAACATGTATAATTCACGGAATTGATGTTCACTTTTACATGTAAAACTTTTGTTTACGGTCAACGGTACAACAAGGTTTCATGCGTTTGGAGTTGCAAAGAATGTGTACGAGAAAATGGTTGAATGTGTTTTATTCAGCAGGCCTTCTTTTTTCTCACACTGCAGCCAACGTCTGGATTTTTACATTTCCGAGGCAACAGTCAGTCACACTTTAAAGTTTAGGTCAATACATTTACTATGCGGCGATATCAAAATATTTGTGAATGTTTGTTCGCAGCGCACCACTGATTCAGACTGAGAAACTTGATATAAATACAAGCTGGCACTTGGTCACTTTTTAAAATATGAAACGTAGTTTTAAAGTCCATAAATCATGATTCAGTGATTTTTTTTTTTTTTTTAATGTTGAGCTCTCCAACCTGAACTTACCCTGTAATGTCCCGAAAATTGTGAAATGTGATTTAATCGTTGATTAAAGGGTATGATATGTTGGAGCACCAACATCTGAGGAATGCTGCAAAAAGAGCCACGCCCGAGCTCGTTTCCATGACAGCTGTTACGTATTTTGTTAACAGTTTTCTCACTGTTGTCACAAGCAGATTCTGATTCAGTGCAACCTCCGTTTCAGTGTTTGTTTTCACGTACACGGTCAGCCTCCCTGGATGTTTTATTAAAAATTTAAAATGTATTCTCGTCACTTCTGTTTTTTTCCCATATTTCCTGAAAGATTTTTATTAAGCCCATGAGAGAGAATCTGAGTATCTCAAGTTTTTTGTTGTAACAAGCAAATCTAATTCATTTATTCTGCGTAGGGGGAGAAATGTGCTTCAATTTTAATAAAATGAGGCATCTGGCCAGTAAGGTTGTGATGGCCAGGGCTCGCGACATTGTAACAGAGAGGCCAGCATCAGGTGGAGTGCCAAAAATGACAGATTAAGGTCAATGCTTTCTTATATATTAAGGATTTGAAGGGATATTTCATAGTCCAATGCATACATGTTGCAAAATTCTTTACAAAAGACAAAATGTTTAAAAAGTCTAATGCAGAAGTGGTATTTGCCTTGTTTTTCTTAATTACCGAGATAAACATGCAGATATTTTTCCATGAAGGCTTTGCTCATAAGTCACCAATTCAGGAAAAAAAGCAAATATTTTCCTGTGAAAACTCTTCTTTGAATTCCACAATGATAAACTTGTTAACTCAAAAAAAGAGATTTGTTGGTGTGTTTTTTTTTACATTAGTGAATTTATTACACTTCTTCAGATTTTGGAAGAATGCTTATTTGAAAATACTACCAAATACATTAACTTTCTAGCCATTATATTAAGAAATCATTTTAGTGTAAAAGCAGATTCAGATTTAAGAGAAAATGCTCTTCAAAGGTGGATTTTGATATTCAAGTTCACAAGACCTGTTAAGCTCAAACATCAGTCTCAAGATAATAACAATGAATTTTGATTATTCCAATCTGAAATGTCTGCAGTTGTGGGTCAAGGATCTTTTTCACTGACAGTAATGGAAACTTGTCTGGACTCCACATTATCGACTTTTTATTTGTGTCCATTTGCTCTGGTTGTACTCCTTACTAGGAAAAATTTTGGACGTGTTTCAGGGTTCTTCTCACATGAACAAACTCTGGTACATTCTGCAGACTCTCGATCCTCTTCGTCTGCTCGAGCTCGTACTGCAAGACAGGAAACATCTGTGTTTTGACATCCTCCTTAATGAGACTGTGTATTGGCTAATATCTGCAGGCTTGCTCACACATGACCAAACACTAAATAGAATACTGCAAATGCTGTTTTACCTCAGCAGTATGGTTTTACATCTTTGCTCTTAACTGACATACTCACAATTTTTGTTCTCTGCTGCCTCGTCCGTAGCTTCACCTCCAGGTCGGACAGAGGACAGAGGGCCAGCTCCCTCTGCTTGTGCTGCTCTCTCTGTTTGTGTTCCAACACGTGCTGCAGCTCAGGCTTTTTTCTGGGCAGTAGACCTCTGAGGACACATGAAAAAAAAGAAAACAAGATTGATTACTGTATGAAGATATCCAATACAAAAAATACCATACAACCGCAGAGTGCTATTTATCCATCAATTCAGTTAGTTTATAGTACAAATACACACAGTAGATGGGTGTGCACTTCACATTAAAGCTTAAAATCAAAAATTAATATCTTTCCTCTTACCCGTAGTGCTATTTATCAATTTAGATTGTTTTGGTGTGATTTGGAGATATTATAATAATTATTTTAATTCTAATTATAAATAATGGACTCTATTTGTTCAGCACTTTTCATATAAGAAATGCAGCCCAATGTGCTTTACAACAAAGAAATTACATGCACCAAGTGCTTCACATGAAAAGGCATATAGACATAATAAAACCTGCATGTAAAAATAAGATAAGGATAGAATACATTGAATAGATGAATAGAACCCATTTGATAACATTTAAGCAATAACATAATATAAAAAGTAAGATAAAAAATAAGGATAAAAATAGAACGCACAGAATGCATAACATAAGATGGAAAATAAACCCATTGAGATAATATTAATAAAAATAAATCTAAAAATAGAGTGTATAAAATGCATAAATTAAAGAATATACAACATTTTAATGAGGTGCAGCAGTGCGTAAGTGATATCAGCCGTAGAGATGGCTGCCTTCTCTCCAATATAATGGAACTAGATGGCGCTCAACTTGTGGTGCTCAAAGCACCAAAGCAATACTTTTTTCTTTTTTTTTTTTTAAACCACAACAGCAATGTCTCTTTCAAATAATCCTGACCCGGTTACTCAAGATAATCCGCAGACCTTGTTGTGAGTGGTGACTACTGCAGACAAAATTCTGTTGATTTCTGTAGAGTGATATGCATTAATTTCACTTTCTCTGACAGACAAGAGTGAAAGCGGTGGCCCCCTGAGGAGAGATAAGCAGTGATCTCAGTCAAAGGTGTTGTACCTTTGACATGATCAGTGTTAAACCACCACCAAACATGTTGCTTATCCCCGACCACAGCGCCGGCCAGCTGGACAGAGGAAGCCTAAGAGGATTCTCTGACTGAGGCAGCAGACTCACAAAATGCTGATCTACTAAACTACTTCTCCTTTCTGAGAGAATCCAAAGCCTGCCTTTACTGCACATAAAATGTCACATGGAAAAATTAATCCTTCCCATTTCCATCGATTCAGTATATAAAGCTCTCTGATAAATACTAATAACCTAGTCACAGACAGCAGGTTCAGAGCTTGGTGATTTCTCACCTTCTGTGGCAGAATAGCAGCTCTTGGTGAAGGGCTCTGTGTTGGTGAGAAGCCAGGACGGGATTTGGCAGTTTCTCGGGTTGGATGAGGTCACTAGTCTCCTCTTGTGGACTCTCCATCACCTGGCATGGCGGGACCATCCAGCAGTGATGTCTCTCTGACACACATGAATACAAGCCAGCACACAGTCATTATATCAAGGACACTACTGTACACTGTTATATGTGTTATCATAGTTCTAACTTCTAAAGTGATGGGCTACAATCTGAAGATATTGTCATTTGTTTCATTAGATTTACAAAACCGGAGCTTAAACTTGGCAATTGTTTGATTTTGACTCACCTTTTCTATTGCGAAGACCCATTTTTTGTGATACCTGAGTGAAGAACAGCAGGTAAATGAGTACAGTATGTTTGCAAAATGCTCTCTTAAAGCTGAAATGATGCAAAGATTTATTTTATACATATATATTATATATATATATGTAATTATTTATTATTATATATATAACTTTAGTGCTCAAAACATGCAAACGCCAAACATTCTGCCACTCATTAATATTTTGTAGCCATCAAACTCACTTCTTTGTTCAGCCACACAAAAAAGAAAAGCAATCATTGCTGTCTTCAAAATGACAGCAAAATCAAGTATTTCAGTTGCTACAGGGAGTTGTGCATCACTTTAAAAGATATACCCAATTATCAATATTTTCAAAACAAAAAGCTTAGTTGCTGAAGTCCTGATGTTCTTCGATTCTTTGGAAACGTAAACCCAAAACAACCACTTCCCAAAACAAATATGATTAAACAAATAGTTTTCTTTCTCAGCTTATGATGAAAACAAATACTATGTTATTATCACAGAAGTAATCTTAAAACCAGTCTTACCTGTGTGCTGTGGTAGAGACGCATTGCTAAAAAGAGAGATGTTCTGAAGCAAAGCCAGAGGGAGAAGGAGCAGAAGACTAAGTGTTGTTCTCGGGCTGCACAGCGAGCTGCAGTGAGGCTGACCTGAACAGGTGTGCTTCACTGTCCTGTGATCAAATCTCATTAACTGTCTTACGACCCTTTGTTCCAGCCCTGTTCCCTTCGGGAGAGAAACTTCTGTTGTCTCTGAGTCAATAACAACATATGGAGGGATTAGGATAATGAATGTAATGATTAGCATGATGTAATCTATTGATGAGGGTAACCTAATGTAATGATTAGGATAATGCATCATGATATACTAACATAACAAACATGGCTTTTGTATTTCAGGGTTTCACTACTGGTCAGATGTCTTCAAGTTATACTCTAGAAAAACAACACACTGAAATGGTCCATGAGGAGGTTCTCACAGCCAAAAAATGAAATCAGGTCAGAGTAGCAACAGCTGGACACAAAGTGCTAGTGAAAAAGAAACACTTTCATTTTTAGCTTTGCAAAAACATATTAAATAGAGATGTAAGGATTAATTATAAACAAAGAGGATACGGTGGTGGTATAAGTATGTTCCAAATAGTGGCAGGGGTGTAAAATATGTATTGAACAAGTGAAAATTGAATGCGTGTCTCAAATATAGTAGAGATATTGATGTACAATGTAAAGAATGTATAGGTTTAGGCATGTGCATATGTGTTACATTTGCATTACACAACTTACTGCAATAAACTGTGTGCAGGTGCATTTGTACATGCAGGCAACATTTTGTTATATTAATAGTTGCTATAGTGGTGTATAGTTGGGGTTTTTCCAGCCTGACTATGATGCCAGTGTGAGTCTATACTGTGGGTTTGAAGCAATGGTGGTGGAAAGCAGTATTATGCACAATATAACAGATAAACTGTTGGATATTTATTTAAACATGCTTTATATTGTACAGGCTGATTTATGGGTTAGTCTGGAGCAACGTGTCAAGTAACAAAATGTGATTTAAATGGTTTTTGTATGCAGTGCAGGTACCCTCATTCAGAACCCTCTTGAGTGGCTGAGACTGAGGTTATTTGCACAGAAAGCACTCTGGAATAGCTGATGGCGTTCAGCACAAATTGCTCGATGATGGACCTCGGGGAATGAGGTGGAGGTGTCTGTACAGTGGTGTCAGCTCATTGCAGCGGGGGTGTAAGCTCAGTTTAATCCTCATCCCTCCCCTCTGTACAGTACAAGGTGTGTCCAGGTTCAGAGCTGCAGCAGAGCCAGCGTTTTTCACCACTTTGTTAATCTTGCCCATGTCCTCTTTGGGTGCTTCCTCCATGTTTGGCAGAGTTCAGTGTGCTGACCACATACAGTAAGTAAAAGAGGCAGATGACCTGAGTGCCCCAAAAGTTGTTTTTCTGCTCTCTCATATGCAGAATGTCTTTATTATCAGTCCTTACCACTTTTTGGCAGTTTCAGAATTATGTAAAAAAAAATCTGCTCTTCATTTTGTTAATTAATGAGATAACCATTTTTTTTTTAATTCTCACTTTTCAAGAAAAAAACAATAACATATATTTTCCCAAGATAATACATCTCATAATTCTGAGATAAAAATGTTCTTAATTTAGAAAAAAAAAAACAGTTTCTGTTTTTGGTTTAAAAACAAAAAAACAAACTGTCTGATCATACATGGACCATCTTGGTTGTGTTCTATGCAATTGTGACATCTTTTGAATCTCTGCTTAAAACCCATTTTTATGGAATTGCTTTTATGTGATTTTGTCTTTTTATTTATTTTACCTGTTTTGTTTATGTTATATTTCTTTTATTTCCTTTTACTTGTAGTTTTATTGCTTTTGTTGTTTTTGGTCTATTTATATTATTTTATATTGACATTTTGCATCTTGCATTATTTGACCTTTTGTTTTAATTTCATCCTAACTCTACCCTAGTTTCATCTTGGTTGTGCTCAGTATGCCTGTTGGCCTTCTGTCGTATTGCCCTCTATGTATCTCATTTCTGCTTTTGCTTTGTTTGTCAAAGCACTTTGTAAACATTGTTTTTAAAGGTGCTATATAAATAAAGTTGTTACTATTATTATTATTATTATAATTACTATAAAAGTTATCAACAAAAGCAGGAACTGTACACCAAGAGGAAGGTTGTCCTGAGTTTCCATCTTAACTCAAATTCATAGGAAGAGTGCATATGATGAAAGTATCACAGCTTGATATTTAAAATGTATTTTTATTATTGATCAGACTGTTGTTCAGAAAGCTGTTACTCGTAAATTCCAGTAGGTGGCAGTAAATGCTCGACGAATGACAACAAACATAAAACGTAAAAGAAGAGTGTAAAGCCAGTGAAACCGGAAATGTCAACCGAGTGACTGCGAGGCGAAGTAGACAGCATTATATCTCCACTTTTTAGGACATGATGGATTGCTAATTGAAAGGAAGAAACCTTCGTAATACATCGTCAGAGAGCAAACTGCGAATATGACAAATGGTAGGTTAACTGTTTGATGCAACTAGTGTCGACACGGGACAAGTAAGTTCGGCTAGCTACTACGGAAGGCTAACGTGGAAGCTAGCTTAGCTGTAGACGTGGCCCTGGGCTGCTGTTATTAGTCTGTTAGCACCAAAACAAATTCGTCTTTGCAAATTTTAACACATCACTTGTTTGTTTCAGTAAAAGAAAATATGGCACGGTTTTGTCATTTATTAATGAAACGCCAACACCGTATTTTTGTCAGGCTACAAAATAGCTCGCTGACTAGCTCTGGCCAACGTTAGGGTATCGGTGGCTAATACTAAAAATCCAGTCAGGTAGAAGACAACAGTAATAAGTGAATAAATACAGAAAGAAAGCCTGTTAGCATGCAAACTAACTGGCGTCAGTCCTTAAAAATGTAAACTGTTTGTTTTTTGTTATCGTCCACTGCTGATGTGGGTACACGAGATTTGTTACATTGCGACAACTGCATGCAACTCTGCACTTAAGGTCAACAACGAAGCTTGTGCAAACTGGGAAAAGGGAAAATCTTTAGCAAGGCAGCGTGTATACTTATATTGCTGTTTAAATAGTGGAGACATTATTCCTAAAGCAGCAGAAACATAAACACCTGTCCCTCAAAGCTGGAAACTCAAGCCGTCTTTTAAGTGATACATTGCTTGTTTGGGATAATATACACAATATAAAGATGTTCTCATATCCTTGTAATATCACTATAAATGTTTTTTTTTAGAAGCTGGTCCATTCTTTACTATTAATGGAGGTGTAATATTTGTTTCTACGCGTCATCCTCTCTCCAGTTAAGGAATCTATAAAAGTACAGTGGTAATAGTTATGGTTTCCTTGTCGATAGTCTCTTTGCTATTCTTCCTACAAACAGGCTTTTAAAAAATTCACAGTTTAAAACTGACCTGTGAAATGCTACAGAAATAATAAGTCTTTCTAAGGTGGATTATCACACAACTGGCTTTAGTAGGAGTTGGAAGGTAGGATTGATACAGCATAGTATTGAGATATTTTTGTGTGTCAGTATTGTATCGATATAAGCATGCCTGGTTTTGTTTTTTTTATTGCATAAATTATACATACAAATTGATTGCTTTTTCAGGTGCATGTTGTTGCATTTGAACGACTGCAATTAGATGAACAAACTGAAAACTTTATCTTGTTAGATAAAGCAGATGTTAGAAAAGTCTGTTTTTGGTGACATAATTTGCAGTTCAAAGTATGTCTTATATCGTAAAATGTCTTTATGTTATCCTAATATATGGCATATTGCAAAACATTTTAAATCACAATAATATTGTTTTGTGACTTACTATCACATTGTGGGGCCTCTGGGTATACCCACCCCTAGTAAGGGTACATTTAGATTTTGTAAGTGAATGTATGCAAGTAAAATTTTGTGTTTAGTCATATCACAGAGTATTCTCTTTCTGTGATTGTCTCTTTTAATTTTGGTAACAGGTTTTGTTTTGCACATTATAAAAAAGATGAATGAAGATAATGAATGCATTCAGTGCTGGCAGGTGAGGCAGTCTGTGTGATATTATCTTCCATCTCTTCCACAGTGTACTCTTTCGATGGCATCCTGGTGTTTGGGCTGCTGTTCATCTGCACTTGCGCGTACCTCAAAAAGGTACCGCGCCTCAACAGCTGGCTGCTGTCAGAGAAGAAAGGAGTGTGGGGCGTTTTCTACAAAGGTAAAGTGAATGAATAGACATCTGTGAAAGTCTCTTACACTTGTGTTAACCACAGACCTTATTTTAAACTTCTAACCAAAAACCCATTCAAAAAACTCATTGACTTTGAGACAAGGGAGCTAGAGTTGCTGAAACGTTCGTTCATTTTCAGGTTTTAGGACTCATTACTATTACAAAATATTCTCCTTGTTTTGTTTCATTGTAGTTGGACTGTAATTTTCTTCACTTATCCTCTTTACCTCAATCTCTCCTCTCAGCGGCAGTAATTGGGTCGCGACTTCACATTGCTGTGGCGATTTCCTGTTTGGCAATGGCTTTCTACATTGTCTTCTTGAAATGATAAAGTCAGACTGGACTGGAAAGGACACTGGACGGGTGCAGGATGGGGATGGACTCATCTCTGTGGTCATTCCTTGTTGGGGGACACCTCTTGGATTACATGACCGATGAAACCCCATTGGCCCCGTGGACCCATGTGAGAGACTGGCCAGTGCTTCCCCCCTCTGGTGACTGGGTACATAACTCCTCCTTTAATAATGTGTGTGCACTACAAACATGAAGGGCATCCGAATTCCACAGTTATTACAGCGGAGAGAGCTGGTGGAGTCACATGGTATCATTCTCTAGTAGGGAAACACTGTTGGTTGTCTCCATCCACACCCTATAAATATTTATATTGAAGGATGCTGAAGATTGAAGGGCAGTGTGTGCATCATACCTTATACCTGTATACAAACTAAAATTAGCCTAGCTGTATATATTTGGAAAAATATATGACCAGTAGAGATTTGCCAGAGGTTCTGTGTGATCAACCCCAAAAATGATCAGTTCTGCTTGCTCCCGGCTATTTTTTTCTGTATCACCTCTTGTGTCAAGGGTGGAGGGGAAGATAAACAAAGCTAATATATAAAGATGTTCTTGTGTACACTATATTTTACTTACTTTTTACCTTCAGTGCTGTTTGGCATCTCCTGAGCTTTGTTTTAGGTTTAAAATACACATTTTGCACAGGTGTATGTTGTATTTACTTTGACATCTAATAGATAACCCATTTTAATGTTACAATTGAACTGTAAGTCATATAGAGGTAATAACTTTTCAAGAGGCATATCTCAACACATTGTGAAAATTGGATAGCTGTATCAGACTTGCCTGAAAATTGAAATGCAATGCCAAATAGGGATGGTGCTTCTCATGCCATCTTAATTACATGCTGTTGTTCTGAGTTTAATTCTGCCACCTTATTTTATATTTTTAAAAGAAGTGATTGTTTTGGGAGGGGATGCAATGCAATTTTGAGTAAAACATTAATCAGACAATATCTGTGTTTGTTGTCTTTGAAGAAAAACATTCCGTGCCTACTGCAGTATATTCACTGCAGTCCCTTTGGAAGTTTTTTTGTGTTTTATTGATTTGATTGAAATCACAGTGGGTGTAATTACACTTTTTTGCACTAATCAATAGAACACAAAAAGGGGAAAATATCCTGAAATAATTATATGTATACGTTTCACCTTGAGGTTAATATTCACTTGAGGCAGCTTTGACTGCAGTTAAGCCTTAAGCTTATCATTTGTGGATAGAGCCACGTCATATTTGTATTTGTGGTCATTGTAATTTAGACCCATTCTTTTTTTGCTTCTTGCAAAACTGCTCAAGACCTTTTAAGACACATTAGAAATAATTTAATCTGGGTCTTTTATGTAGTTCTTTTTTAAGTCACGTACGTTTGTGCAGCGTTGACTTAATGTTTGGTGTTGTTGCTGTAAAATAAATCATCCTAAGTTTTTTTCAAAGATATCTCAGTATTTCTGCTACATAGCAATCCCTACAGCATAAGGCTTCCCCCCCACACATCATGGTTTGGCAATATACATTTCTGCTGATGTGCAGTGTTGACTGACACAGAGCACAGCATGTACCCCAGTGGACAAAAATATTTTGGTCCTGTGGTGCCCAGTAACTCAGTTGGTAGAGCAGGCACCCCGTGTGCAGAAGCTGTGTCCTCACTGCAGCCGATGTCGCTTCAATTCTGGCCTTGGCTGTTTGCTGTTTCTCTCTCTTCCCTCTTTAATGCCTAGCGTGTTTTATCAATTAAAGGCTAAAAATACCCCAAAAATAATCCAATTTTATATATATATATATATGTGTGTGTGTGTGTGTGTGTGTGTGTCCCATAAGGCCATAAAACTTTCTTCCACTTTTTGTTCATTTGCATTTCACAGACTTTTTAACCAAACAGGCCACGTGTCCATCCAAGTTTTTTTCTAACAAACGGCAACTAGAGAAATGTGCCGCCAACCGTAACTATGCAGTGCTCCCATCTCACCCAATGAACCCTGCACCACCTGTACATTTACCAGAAGCCTCTTGGTTGCTTCTTCCACTTGTGCCCTTGTCACATATGATTTCTTTCTGAGGGTGACATTCTCCCAGCAGATTTATAATTGTCATATCTGCATTGTTTATGAATTGTCTTACTCTGCTCTATACTTAACTGCATCCATCTCGTGACTGGTGCTTTTCGGTGTCATTGTTTAGGAAAGACCTTTTTCACAGCAGATATTTGGACTTTTCAAAGCAGAAGAAGCACAAGTGTTTTTAATAACATTGCCAATGGTTCCTTACCATTTACTTTGACATCTAACACACAGGCAGCCCAACACACAAGCAAACTAAGCAGTTGCGCTTGGTCCCCATGGCCAGCAGAGGGCCCCCAAGATTGCTTGAAAATGTCCAACAAGCTTAGCTGGGCGGCTTAATGCTCACCACACAAGTTCAGTAGGTTTTGGAAATTATGCAAGGGCTACGCCTGCTGCTCGTTTCAAACGGGGATGCCAGTGTTTACAACCTTAATGAAAGGATGAAACACAACTATCAGTCTAGTCACAAAAAGAGGGGGAAAAGAGAAAAAAAAGAGTTTACCTTATGGAACAAGAATCAGATGAACTTCTGTAAACTATTCTCTCATTTCCAAGTTTAATGTCAGTAGAAAACAGTAATGTTGTGTGTGCTTAAACAAGTATTTACAGTATACATGTTAATTCCATGCCACGTGAAGAGGTAACATTTGATAAAGAGGGGAGCTCCCCCCAAACCAAGTCTGCCGAGGGCCCTCCAAAGTCCAGGGTCCCTGCAGTAAGTACAATACCAGGACCCTTAAACTGAAGCAGGTAAAATGGAATTCAGCCATCATTTATTCATTATTTGCACTTTTGCTTATGACATTTCAAAGTTTAGTCAGTGAAAAAAATGTTTCATGGTCTATTGACCTTATGATGTAGTTTTACAAAGTGACTAATCAGCTGTTGGATATCTTCTAGTTATCACAGGTGATTTCCATTAAACTAATTATGCAGCTAATAAAAATAAATGTTGGTACTTTGACACATTTGGGTGTGTCACTATAAATGTGTGAAGGTAGGTATGGTGTCAAGTTTTATACTTGGTGTATTGTTTTTATTGTTTTATAAGTTTTATATAGTTATTTTGTTATTCAAGAGTCTTATTTGTTAAACGTTACACAAAATCTAAATTGCTTCATTGTGATTTAGTTGTAAAATATGAAGTCCAATTTGTATGCAATGTTCATTTATTTGTATATTTATCATTTTTGTGTCTTAACCCTTTGAATTCTGAGGCTTTGCTTGATTTCTTTCAAAAACAAAGAAGACAGTGAGCAATGAAAGAAGTAATGCCCCCCAAATTAGCAAGAAATAATTAAAAAGCACAAGAAAATTACCTAGAGTTCTGCTTTTTTTCTCTTTTCCCTAAACATGTCCCCTAGCTTTTTAAAAAATAAATTTCTAAATCTACAAATTTCTTGCAATTTGCAGAACATTTCTTACCACGTTGCACATTGCCTTTTTTTCCCCATGTTTTTGAAAGAAACCAAAAACAAAAAGTGATGTCCTCCAAGTTTTAAAGGGTTAAAACGGCATTTTTCAGTCATGACCTCATTAGTCTTCGTTTAGATGTCTTCCTCTTAACACAATTGTTTTTTATTACTTCATTATGTCTGAGGTTCATTTTAACGGGTAAAACGTGTTCAGAGTTCACTGTCATGGGGAGATTCCCACTCATGTCCTCACCACGGATATCCCCTGACCCAGCTCTCGCGAGAAGATAATTACTCCCGGGAGCGCGCGGTGACGAAGGGACGTGCGCATTCACGTTTCCGCGCGCCAGCAGAGCGAGAGAGCAGTGCGAAAAATTCAGCGAAAGCTAGTCCAGACTGCTTCCTGACCCGTTTGTAGAGGAAGTTGTCTCCAAGCGCCCCGACGTGCACGGAGAGTTGGGGATTTTTCATTTTTGCACAACAATTTGCACGACTGGGCGGCCGAAGTTTCTTTGTGTCAGACGTCCTCCTAAGTGTTTAGTTTTATCAGGGAGCAGCACCACACCACGTCGTGCCTCACGGGGAGGAGAGGAGAGAGGGCAGAAGTTTCCGCTGGCTTGTTTTGTCGCTGCGCGGCTGGTAAATCCGCAGGAATGTCGCAGAAGGAGAGACCCACTTTCTACCGACAGGACCTCAACAAAACCATGTGGGAGGTCCCGGAGCGGTACCAGAATCTGTCTCCAGTCGGCTCCGGCGCTTACGGATCCGTATGGTAAGCAGTTGTTGCAGAGTACTACCGAGATCACACAGCACGATTGCACAACGACCAAACGGGTTTCCACCACCCATAGAGGCCCGGTGGAGTTACCTCCGCACGGGCTGTTTATCAGTCTGTAAGGGGTGCCGGTGGAAGAAAGGGGACAAATGAGTTGTGCCGTTTGTTTACATTTTCATACTTCGGCTGCCGTGAAGCGATGACACATCGTGCACGCTTCGGTGTGGTTCGCGTTTCTTCGGCGGGTGGGGATTATTTTTGTTTTTGTGCACATTTTTTTTCTTTACGGTGACTTCCTCCTTTCTTGTAGACAACTGTATATACCGTTTACTTCCTGCGAGCACACTGGAAGCTCTGTGTGCAAGTTTTATTCGATCAAACGTGCAGACGGACTGTTTTTTTGATCGGTTATCAGTGTCTTCTGAAAAGGGCGATCAGTGGCATGTCCACGCTTGCATCATCTGCCAAAGTGGTACCTCCTCAGGAGATCTGTGCTGGGTAGCAGCAAGGGTTAACCAACACCTAGCAAAACAATCGCTTTACACGACAATACCATTGTAGTCCTGCACGTACAACCTGGTACTTTACACATCCGCACATTGCATGCATTATGCATTTTCCAGTTGGGTGCAGCCTGCAGAGTACCAGAAGGTCACGTGGTTTTCAGAAAGTAGGCCCCCTCGTGCACAGTGAGAGCTTTCAATACAGGAGACCATCCGACGACGGTGATGACTCTAGAATGATGTCACCCTTTCTCCCGTTGTGGTACACCCATGACTCACAGTCCCGAGGTTAGGTACTGGCCTCAGCTGTGACGCCTTTTAGTCATCACAAAGTCATGGAGGGCAGCGTGCCGTCATTTCAACTTTTACTGGCAGTTTTGATCCCACTTTCACACCTTCAGCTATTGAGTATTCAAGATTCAAGATTCAAAGTGTTTATTGTCATATGCACAGTATGGAAACATGTTTCCCTGTACAATGAAATTCTTACTTTGCTGTCCACAGAATGCCTAACGTTTAGCAAATATAAAAGAAATATGAAATAAAAATTTAAAAAATTAAAAATTTACAATAGAAGAAATTTAGAAATTTACAATAGAAGTAGAAAGAACAGTGCAAATAAAACAGTACAGTGCAAATTCGAACAGTGCAATTGTGCATGTGTAAACGAAGTAGTAAACTGTCTGGTACAGTTATGAGGTCGTGTGTGTGAGGTAGTTGCTGTGTGGACTCCTGTCAGCAGTTTAGGAGTCTGATTGCAGCGGGAAAGAAAGAGTTCTTTAGTCTAGTGGTCCTGCATTTCACACTTCTGTACCTCCGGCCTGAGGGTAGAAGTGTGAACAGACCGTGCTGGGGGTTCACACTTCTACCCTCATGTGTGTATGTGTATGAGTATGTGTGGTTTGTACAGTTATTATTAGTGGTGAGTGAAGAGTTAACCATGACTTCATGTTGTACTTATGACAATCACTGGGTATACATTTGCCATTGCACATAAAAGGCATTTATGCATATAATATATTTTTTACTAGAAATACAGCACTGTGTAAAATTCTTAGGTCACCTTAAACTTTTTATTTTTATTTTTAGCAAAGTTGTAACGATCATACATATTTATTTCTCAGTAGTCTCTTTTACTTAAATACAACCAGACCACACAGGAAATATGTATACAGGATTAAAATGCAAATATTTCAGGATAAAATAACTTCATCAGGCTTAAGTGGCAAGTGTTTAATGTAACCTCCGTTTGCACGTAGCATGTCTTGAACTCTCTTGGGCAGACAATATAAGATTTATAATAGTATAATACAAGTGGCATGGCACATATCTGACATGTGGGTTAACAGTGTAATGGGATCCATTGGATTGACAGAATTTGGCTGAACTTTAATCTGCGGTGCAGATCTACATGGCCACGATAATTATAGTCTAAATGATAAGACATATAGGGATAGAATATATAAATCATGTTGTCCTAAATAGTCATATGGTCAGCAATCGCTCCTTACAGAGGAGCAGTACATCCAAAAGCTGACTCTGTCCAGATGTAGGTGTGTCCTGTTGCAACTTGCTAGTGCTTTGCAATTGACCCATTGCAGTCTCAAGTTTTGAAAAGCTGCTGAAAAAGCAGAGAAAATTGAGAGGAACAGACTCTGAAACGTGCGTGCGTATGATTGGGATTGCACACTCAGATTTCATTCTGCTCTTACAAACTCAGGCCTGTACTCTCTCAAATGTTGACTCACAGATTGAGTAGCATTCAGAAAAAGACATTCTAAAGAAATTATGCTCCCATACGTGTTTTGTCGTCAGTATACTTCTGTGTCTGCCCCGCCTTACTCCACAACACACACATCAACTTCTGTTTTTGCAAAAACAGCATATAACCTGGGATGTTGGTCATTAAATTACACTTGATTTCATTATTCTCATACAGAAGACTGAAGCATGCTTTCAAATAAACACTTTTTAAAATTAAAAAAGCTGCTTTTAGCCAGAACCTCCATCATGACCAGTTAGCTGGCCTGCCTAACCAAGTTGGAGGAATCCTAAAGATTCCCATCCCTACAGAAAAGTCCACATGCATCATTCTCTCTGTCACCTGCAGCTATTCTATAGTTGCCTTTGAGGAAATTCCTCAGTGTTTTCCTCTGTGTTTGACTAGATCCTCAACCAGGGCAAGGAGTTGTCAGCCTGTCTCTGGGGAACATAATAAGATCACAAAACCCTTTGAATAGTATAACTTAGAATAAAGTCTGCTGGCAGAGTGGTCCAAACAGCAGGGTGTCATTAAAACTCTTCAGAAGGTATCTGATATGTATAAATAACCTCACGGCACCGTGTCACGGCTGTTGGTCAGCTGGACGCAAGCTTTCAGTTGTTCAGCCGCCAAAGTCTTTGTTGTTGCTGCCATGACGTTCCTCCTGTTGAATTCTTCCCAGCTCTTAAATATTGAAGGCATGTACTACGCAAGGGTTTAAATCATTCTCCCCTTCAGTTTGTCACCAAGATACAAGAGTTAAACGAAAAGAAACACTACCACTTTATCCTTATTTCTGACCTTTGCTCTATTTTCTAAATGTCAGACTTGGAGGTGATCCAGGGTTAGTGTGGAAAGAAAGCATTTACAATAAATGCTGCTGGCCAGGATTACAGTATGGACTGTGTGCTGAGTGCCTCGTGTTGTTCGGTCTTTCTCAGCTGAGAGGAAACAAGCACAAAACTCATACAGGCCCATGGGGCATGCATGCATATTAAATCAGTTGCTCATTTTTGCTCAGTGCAGGGAAATGAATCATGGCTTAAAAAAAATGAAATATTTCAGGCTTTGATGAAATCATAACAGTCATTCTCAGCACAGACCAATAAGAACATTTGTTGCTGAACATTATTAAGCATTTTAATAAACATTTTAAAGGATATTTAAGTTGAAATGCTATATTAATGCAAACTTTGAGTGAAGAGTATCACCACATGCCACTACAACAAAGAACTTTTCTTCATGAGCAACACAGAACTTATCAAAAGCAGCTAGTGATAATCAGAACTTGGATCTCTCGTTGGAAAGAAAGCTATTCATATCTTTGAATGTTTCCGTATTACCAAAAACACAGACATTTAAAAGTATCTGTTTGTTGAGACATTAGCTTTGACAGATTTGTAACACAAAAAGTTTCCTACACCAGCTTAATGCACTGCGATTTGCTTGTTGCAAATGTCTCAATGTGCCATGAAAGTACCCACTATCTCATAATCTACTGCTTTTTATTGTTTTGTGTCCATAATGTGTTGACTTTTCCAGCTTTCACAAGTGTGTTTACAGCCTTCGTGTAGTGGAACAGCATTTTTACTTTGGCTTTACAGACGGTATGTCGCATCAGGTATTTTGCTGTTTAAGACAGGATTGTATGAAGACGCTTATGTGGTGAGAAAGTGTGATATTGTGGCGAGTTCTAACTGACGCACATGGTTTAAACCTCAGAGACTTGTCAGCTCTCCAAACAAACAGGAGGCTTAAGTTTAAAACCAGCAATTTTACACGACTTTAGCTCCTGCATACGGTCAGGTGAGGTGCATGACTGAATGCATTTGTGATGTCAGAAGAGTAAAACCATTGATTTTGATATAAAATAGTGAATCAGACTTTACAGCCCCGAAAGTCCTGAAATGCAGACATAATGAAGATACAACTTCATGCAATATAACATTTTGTAAATTCCATTATTTTAGCCTCTGACTGATGAATTTCTCTATTAAAATCCCTTTTAAAGGTTTATAGTGTAGGATTTATGTGGTGTAATGTAATTGAGTAATCATTATATTTCTGGGAACTTTCACTTTTACTCCACTACATTTACCATAAGCATTTTAATTACTTGTTACAAAATAGAAAAGGAAGGCAGGGAGTTAGTAAGGGATATATGGATGAATGAAAGAATGGGAGAGAATGAAAAGTGGACCTTTTATCTATATAAAGTATTTATATTCTTAAATTCTGCAACCAATATAGTTCAGTCGTTTGCCTTTCGTAAGTCTACCAATCTAGAAAACATTTCACAAACACATTTAAGGTGGATACACCAGGAAAGTCATCCCTCTTTATGTATTGTTTTTAAGACCAACTGCTGCAACTACTCACCGATAAAACGAAACTTTCATTGTCTAGTTAAGTTAAAAAAACAGCGAGGCGTATGTAACTCATCAGTCTTGATTGTCAGTCTTGCGAGCAATACTCCCTGTACCACACGCTAAAGACTTGGGAACCAGTTTATCTGGAAGCGGAGGGATAGTCGAGCAGTTTGCTTTCATCGGTTGCACTGTTAACAGAGCAGATTGGGAAATGAGTGTGTTCATGTGTCCTGTCATAATTTAATTAAAGCTGGATTTTGCAAATGCTGGCATTATTGCTTTTGCCATGTAAACATCTCAACCATGTTATATTACTTTCACTAAGGTCATAACCACAGTAAATGGGGCTCTTTAAACACTCAGGTCACTTATCTATTTTTTTTTCCTATTTTATTTGTTTATTAAGATCCCAGCGTTAGTTAGATAGCTAAATTTCATCAGCAGCCCGTGGCAGGTAAATCCACTACAGAATTCTGGCAACAAATGTTATAGAAAACGCTGGCACCTGAACATCCCACATTTATTTTTATAAATGTTCAGCATCAAATCCCATTTACCTTTATGATATTGTGTGAGTGAAGCCAAATTAGAAGCATCACTGTGCCCTTAGTCATTTTTTGCATAACAAAACATTTACTGTTGAAGATTAAAGTGCTGATGACTGATGTGTCCCTTAGCTACAGGAAATCAAGATGATGATAGGGAACCTGAAGCTGATTACTGCTGAACATCTAAAAACATGATCATTAAAAACTTGTTCCCCTTCTCCCCACTTGTTACGTTGCTTTTGAGTCCACAATGTTCTACCCAACAGTCACCTCACAGCTGTTAGTTCCTGTAATAACCATAAACAGATTAAAGAACAGGTCTTAATAGCTACAGGCCCATATACCTGCTCATGTGCTTTCCATGATGACTGAGAGGATTTGATTGAATTGTATTTCTCTTTGTAATTTATAATCAAGTTGGTTGCACAGATACATGAAGAAAAAAAATTAGTAATGAAAAAATAAATTAGTAATAAGTTATACCTAAAAACCTTTGAAGTATTCTTGTCTATTGTTATGTCTGCCAAACCCTACAGGTTAAATGAGGAAGTGCTGTAGTTGACTGTAATGCAAATTAATGAGGTCAGGCATTCTTGTTTGACTTGTGTATGGATGACTAAGAAGTTAAATGCCTGTAAAACAGGTTGTGTTTTAATTAATCACACTTATAATTACTTTAATGTGCTTTGACTTCAGATTAATGCTGAAAGTATTAATAACTTGATGTACTGAGTATTAAAAAAAAGCTATATTCTGAGTTTTGGGAAAGTCAAGATGCTCATCATGTTAGAGATGAAACATGTCATCCCAGATGTCAGAGATGCACAGCATATTGTTGCAGGCGCATGCAGAGGGGAAAGAGTTCTGTTTCGTCTGTTGATGTCCATAGTGCTCTTTTGGCACTTTTAGCCTTTTAGCATTTTTTGTTAGCCCAGCCCTTATTATGTCTATGACATATTCACTGTGATATCACTGTACAATTTTTGAGAAATTAAAAGAAAGAGTCAACTCAGATGACATCATGCCATTCATAATTTCCCCATATTTACATAATAATATTGATATGATAATGAGGGTCCCTGTTTATACTTAAAAAGTTTGAAAAGGCATTGAATTCATTAATCTAAAAAAACAAGGCCTTAATCAGTCTTAAAACATCTGAAATCAATCTCAGTCAAAAGTCTCAGAGATGCTCAGACATGGGAAATAGGATTTCATTCAACTTTTTATTTTGATGTTGCATTAAACATTAAAAAATAACTGTAATATCATTAAAAAAATTTTTTTTTTGTTATTTAAAAAAAAAAAATATATATATATAAAAAACTAAACTCCTCTCACATGAACATCACCAAAAAATCAGGTTTTATGTTAATATAAATATTCAGGCAAAATTGTTCTTAACCCCAAGCAGTAGATGTCAGATCATATTTTCTTTTTCTTCCATTTTGGTTGTTGTAAAATTGGTCTTATTTATTGCGGGTGAGAGACAGTGACAGTAATATGATGGGGTTTGCTTTAATGCACCTTCTTACATTTGGTTTGAATATGGGTTGCTATAATTTGACAGCTAAAGTTGTAAATTATGTTGGTGTTGTGATTTTAAAATATTGTTTTATGTGCCCCTCTTTAACTTTGAGTATGTGCCTCTGTAAAGATCTCTGCACTGCCCTGTGTTGTTGTGTTAAAATGTATATGCTTCCACTGACACTTGCGTAAATTATAATCACTCAAAATCAAGCTGTGAGGCTCGTAATGTGTGTGCCCAGATATTATAGTGCCAGCTATGTTCGTCAGCATAAATACACCCCCATATCAGACTCTGATAAGCTATCTTATTCACACATACGTATATATGCAGATTGGATACGGAAGAGAAAAACATCAGTAACACACCAGCTGAGCTGCAGAAGAAATCCATCTCTGTTTTGGTGGCTCTGGTGTTGAAGCGCCATTGGGCAATGATGCAGCAGCCTTTATCTTTTTGCCCCCTTAATCTCCTCTGAATCTAATTTCCTGAGGTAAAGTGAATTGATGGCAAGAGGAAGGACACAACACTTAGACATGTCCACAAGTCATTTAAAGCACACATTTGCCTGTCTGCTTCCCCCCGGCTCCTGCTCACAATCACTCCTTCCCCCGTGATCCACGTCTCATAACGCTGCTACTTTTTACAGCCCATGTTTTTATGGCAGTGTGTTATTGCACTTCCATTTATTACACACTAATTGGACGGTGTATGTTTAGATGTGTCTTGTTTGTCCTGCAGATTAGTAGCAGTTTTTTTAAAGATGCTGTGCGTGCACCTTTTGTGTTGTAGTTTAGCTCTGGTATACTCTGTGTTCACGGAGCATAAGTTTTCCCTCACAAGTGACACAGACTGTATACCAGTTGTTCTGCAAGCCTGGGAGATAGAGTGCAGTGGGTGTGGGACATTGTCTCTGACTTACTGGAAAAAAAATCTCACCACTTACTCTAATGTTCCTATTATGGATGTGTGGTGGCACTTATGAGGACCATAACTTTGTGCATCAACATAGATTTAATTTTAATGCTACTGCTGGTGGGGTTTTACACTGAAACACAGGAATGCCCAGTTATGTGTGGCGGAAAGGTCGAGAGTTCAGACTTCTTAATCAGTTTGTCCAATACGTCCACAGGAAATGACTCTCATTTCTTTCGGTAACAGGTAGTGTTGACATGGCCTTGAACCAAACTCTTAACTGGAAGGCCACAATGCAGCTGAGACTGGGTCAGTAGTACAGATAGTTCACATAGATTAAGTAGCTTGCACAAAAATATATGAATGAGCTTTAAGCACTCCCCGCAGGTCCTCTTCATTAGTGTATTCGGTTGCTTGATGGGGGAAAAAAAAAGAAGAAAAACTCTAATTTACATTTTTCACCCCACAATAAGAAGAAACAATACTGTTCAGCACACATTGAGCGCTGTTTTTTTTTTTTTTCTTTACTGATTTTGCAACCATCCATTTGTGATGCAGCTCAAGTGATTGACTTGGAAGGAATGTGGTTTATTGTAAGTGTGTTGTGCTCCGTTACAAATACAGGAAACGCAGCAATGTCGTGTTTCTTAAGAAGGCAAGGCCCATCTGCCTCTCTTTCCAACACCACCCTCACAATGTCTGTCTTATTGTATGTTGATTTTCACAGGTTTCATCAGTCCTACATCCTGGCAAAAGGGTGGTCACTATCTATCCTTAGAAAATATGTTACACTTTTTTTTAAGTAAAAGCTTGTTCATTTTTTGTTGACAGCACACCTGGAGCACATTTCACCTTCAGCTTTTACGTTACTCCTCCTTTTTGCCACACTACTTTTGCCACTAAGTCCTTTTTGCCACGCCTGTTTTTTCCCTTCCTTTTTTCTTTTACACTGCCCCCACAGTGACAACAATGTATCCTGTTACATTCATTACAATATAATGAGAAAAATATGGAATGAAAGGATAAATTATGACAAAACATGCCATACAAACTCATGTGGAAAGCTCAGACAGACTCGCAGGCAGGTTCTGATTTTGAGGGTTTGAGGTTAGATATGCAGTAAATACAGGGTTTCCCATGCATTCATTCGCTGCCTGCCACAATCAAAACATCTGCCGCCACATGTTGATTTTACATCTTTTGAGCTGGACTTTTCATTGGAGTGCTGTTGCAAAGACTTTATATACTGTTCAGTTAAACATTGCACCACACTCCCGTAGCGTGGAGCATACTTTTGGTATTAATGGAGCAGCAGTGAAAATGAAACTCAGTGGTTACTTTTTCCTGGTCTTAAGGTTTGCATTCACTGCCTCTGCAGCAGCTGCTCCTCTTATCCATCAATCTGATCTGATCAGCTCTCACAACAGATCAACAGATCAAATCTCCACTCTGTGACTGTAGAGAGGGGACACATAATAATAAAAAAGGGACCCCATGTTACATTGTTGTTCTTGAATTGCTGTAAAAAAAAATATCATATAATGATGTTTTGATGGATTGAAAATAAACATGTTGTAGCTAGCAGTTAATTTCTTTAACAACTAAAGAATGAAAAATATCAAATGGAGCAGTAATAACAGATTTTCAGTGTCCAGTGTCAAGTGTTCATCCTGATAGTTTGAGGTTACATTTATAGTACCAACCCCCAGGAACATGTGAACCACATTATGATAGAAATGGATTCTCTAACTATGCCTGAACACTGCTATTTATATGCAACTCACTCACTAACATATTGTCTTATTAATTCTTATTCTAGCAAACAATTGGTGGGTTTTCACACTCTACTGGTGTTGTACACAATGCCGCTGATATTCAACAACATGTTCAGTCATGTTCTCCTGTACAGCCTTAGGCTGCAGAGTATAATAAGAAGCGAAACCTAACCAAGAGCTCAGTGTTATGCAATTATTTGCTTTTGTTTACTGGGTTAAGGCCACCTACGCAGTCTCGTGAAACACATCTCATTCTTAGGTAAATGAAGGGAAATGTTTACGGTTTTGATATGACAGTTACTATAAGCCTGATGTGACGTGTTTCCTTTTTACAATCAAGGTCTTACAAATGCCAAACACTTTGTCTTTCAGTTCGGCGTATGATGACAAATCCGGCCTGAAGATAGCGGTGAAGAAGTTGTCCAGACCTTTTCAGTCAATCATCCACGCAAAGAGAACCTACAGAGAGCTGCGACTGCTCAAACACATGAAGCACGAGAATGTAAGTCGCCTGCAACCATCCCACCCTCACCTCCACCGCCCAGTCTTAAGCATCCACCTAATGCCTGACTCCTGTGTGTATATATGCATTGTTCTGTAGTTTAGCTCTTAAGCCAGGATTGTAAATGTGTGCACATGAAGCTGCACACGAGGTTTACACAGTTTCTGCTAACATGCAGAAGCAGGTGCTATTCATCACTGGTTAAATCGTCATGTTGTCTGTATCCTTGTAGACTTGAAGCTTATAATGATTACCGGTGCTCATTTGATCTGCCCTCAGGATTATAGCTATGTGTACGCTGACCCAAGTGTAATAGGAATTGATAGGGAGCTTAAATTAGAATCAAAACAACCGAGAAACACCTGTAATGACAGAGCTCAGACTGTTTGACAGCTCAAGATGTTGTAAATATTCTGCAAGGGAGGGTTTTATAGAGCTTTGAGCTATCTAAAAAGTTCCAGTTTCTGTTCAGGTGGACTCCTTTTGTGAAGAAGGTAAACACAACACCAGTTGGAGACACTGTAATGTCGTGTATACATAGTAGGAGTCGCATGATTTTTAAAGGCTGATAAAATAACGATAGTTTAGAACAGTAAAAAGCTGTAAGCAGATTTATTTCTCAGCCGAAAGCAGATTTATTTATCAGCAGATATCAGCCCCCCATGAAAAAGTGTTGGACATTAACTTGTTTTTTTTTTAAGACTTTATTAGAGACTGGATAACTGTTGAATCAGACATCCACGGCAAACTAATGTATACCTAAAGTGATATATTAATCTGGAACTTAACATCAACTAACTACAGAGCCTCCATAAAAAATGGAGATCAAAAATGGGCAGTATTTCTGTTACTTGCATTTGAAATACATATTTCAGTTACTTTGAGTATTTTGTGATTTCGCAGGACTGGAAAAAAATCAAATGTGATTTATATCAAGATTCTTTAGAGTGCAGAATTTTATTTTACTTTTTAGATTTTTCTTTTTTGGCTTTTTGCCTTTATTCGATAGGACAGTGTGATAGGGGGGAGAGAGAGTAGTTGAAAATGCTGCAGGGCTTTTAATTTAAAACAAAAAGTGGTGGCATTCACTCAGTTGGGACTTTCTCTATAGTGCCATTAAAGTCCAGCCGAGTTATTTATTAGCCATAATTGCATATCCTGATAAGAGTTACCCTGGACATGTCTCCAGACTATCGCAGGGCTGACACATATACAATGCACAGACAACCATTCATGCTCACATTCACACCTACAGGCACTTTAGGGTTACCAATTAATCTAACCTGCATATCTTTGGAACGTGGGAGGAAGCCAGGGTGCCCAGAAAAAACCCACACGGACACAGGTAGGACATGAACCTGGGACTCTCTTGCTGTGAGCAGTGCTAACTACTACACCACCGTGCCGCCCAAGTCCAACCGAGTGTGTAATGGAAATAAATGTTAAAATGAAGAACAATAAACGTAGGCACACCCACACAACAGAAATGACCTGCTTTTTTTTTTTTATTTTTGGAGCTATACCCACTGATCATTGAACACAGCCCTCTCCTCAACAGCTCCAGCAGGTGATGTACCTCTCCACATGACAGGTGGAGACAGACCGGCCATTGGCCAGTATCTGAGCCAGCTTCCAATGACAATGATAGTTCGCAATACGTCCTATCAGCGTTGATTAGTCGGCCAAAGCGATATATCAGTCGACCACTAATGCCTGGTACACAAATGGCATGCATTAGATGCAGTCACAACAATCTACTTTTACTCGGATCAATTCTTAATCAGTGTTTACATGCAAATATCAATAAACAGTCTTGTACTTAATAAAGTGTGAAGCAAAGCTTCAGTCCCTGTCCAGCTAGCTGTAAAAACCTCCCTCCCACATCACTATAACAGGAGTTTAACAATACAGGGGGGCTTGATGAAATGGCAACAACTTGAGGTCTAAATTGCTTTCTATTACTATCATGTGTGTCAGTGTAAACAAACACATGAACACACACAAACCCCAAGCAAGGGGGGCCTGAGGTCAGCCTGTGTGATGTCCTGGCAGAAAAGAGGTTTTCCCCACGAGCTATCAAAGCCTGTTGTGCTGCACCACTTGGTGAGCAGTGAGTCACCAAACAGGTTTACAACTGCAGTCCCGTCATCACATTCTGCGGCGTCTGTTCCTGTCATCTCATTCTGTTGCTGCAGCAATTTTGGCTCATGCCATTTTACTCTAATATTTTCAGGAAGCAGCTTTAGTTCCCCTCCTGCAATCTCCGCTGCTTGTGTTTTAGCTTTCAGTGTCTATGTGCGTACGTAGGCACAACATCATGCAGACACTTACCCACATAGAAAATGCAAACAGTTCTTAGTTCCTGTATAATGTTTATGCATCCAGCTAACACTTTGACCAAATAGCTTGGATCCTCTTATGTTATGTAACAACAGTGGTTATGATTTCTCAAGCTGAAGTGCAGGTGATGTGTTGCTGTGTACTGTGTGGGAGCAAGTGAATGGTGTGTGTGTGAGTAAAACTGGAAGTTTCTGCTGGTGCTGTGGTCTTTGTAAGGGGAAAAAGGGGAATTTTTCATTGTAAAGGGTTTACTCTATAGTTTGCTGTTAGCCATTGTAATAGGTAGAAAAAATAGTGTTAGAGAGCTTACTGATGAGTGGCAGGGTAGACTGGGTCTTCTCCAGTATCACCAGGCACTGTGGAGAACAGCAGTTTTAGATGAAGCGCGCGCGCACACAAACACACACACACACGCACACACACGCGCACACACACACGCACACACACGCACACATACGCACACACACGCACAAAGGAATACAGAAACTGCAGCTTGAAGAAGTATGGAAGGTCTCAAAAAGGGTGGAAACCCTCGAGCAGCAGTTTGAGACGAACAGTGCAGCAGATCCAGTGGTGATATGAAAGCTCATTTCAAGTTAATTCAATTTCCTGTGAACATTGTTTTTCATTGCTTTTCTTGAATCCTATTTTACTTCACTGCTTGAACAGCTTGAGCACTCTTTTTTTAAGTAGTAAGAATTAGTGTTGCATGGTGTTCTGGTACAACTAGTTAAATACCTCAGTGCATTCATTAAAAAAAAAAAAAAACAGGATTACTAGGATTATGTAGGATTATACAGAATCAGTGCCTATATCACTGTGCCAAATGCAAGATGTCGGTTGTATAAAAACTGACTTGCACAACAAAATCAAAATAAAATCAGAGTAGTGGTCCAGATAGCTCATTAAACAGGTTGTTTTGCCGTTTGTATTCATTAATGAGCATGTTTTGCCAGTTTCTGTTTCATCATAACTGGGACGATTGCATAAAGCTCTGTTTTTTTGTTCCTAAATCATCAAAGCATTTTAATACCTACCTGTGCTTTACACAGAGAGGGATTCTGTGTTGTGCTCACGCTGTTGCCAGGAGACTCCCCGGATTTTGATTTTGGAAAGCCTGTGTGGACCAATCAGCTGTTTGTTGTGGCTCAGGCCAGCCAATCAGCCGTGGTTTTGTGCTCTGTGTGGGCGGGCTGCTCCTGTGCTTTATGGTACCTATCTTCGTCAGTCTCTCTCCAGGGGGCGGGGGCAGGGTGGCACTCAGGGCTGCTCTCTGCCACTGTGGTAGCAGGCATGTGTACGATTGTGTGCATACACATGTGCTGTAGATAAACACACACACACACACACACACGATTATCTTCTAATATGTTTCCTGTCTTTCTTCTCTTTATCTTTTTTTGCTCAGTTTAAATCTTAATACTTTAAAATAAGTCTGCCATGTGCACATAATTATTATCTTAGTCCATCACACTGTCACTTACATATATTTTTGATTTTCCTGTCAGACACCAAAGTCACCTATTCACTGTAATGAGTAGATCTTGTAAATGGCATTTTCACTGACTGAAAGGGACTTTTAACAAATCTAACTGCCGAAGTCTGTATAAAGTTAGTGAATAAAAGCAAATGCAACATGCTCTAAATTGAAGAGCTGTTAGAAACAACTTGCTATTGTTGGATCAGCATGGTAAACCAGTTAAATGTAACCCAATCGAATATGACGCATTGCTTTTGTGCCAAGTGTCTTAAAGGAGCAGTGTGTTGGATTTCGTGGCGTGAAACAATGAGGATTGCAGATTGCAACCACATAAAACTTTTCCTGTGTGCCAAGCAGGAACTTTTGATTCCTTTATTGTTAATTGTTCAATAGGTTTTTACCTGGAGACCAATTATCCACCGGGGTCTCCTCCTCTCTAAAACAAACAGACTCAGTGATTTAAACTGTTAAAAACAATGAAAAAAGGAGTTCAGTGTTTTTTTCAACACTGCTTGTCGTGGAAGGACCGCTTGATGTAAAAATGCAACGATACAAATGGCGTCATCAAGAGTCAGTGTATAGTTTGTCTATTTTGGGCCACTGTAGAAACATGTTAGAGCCTATGAACGAGGACCCACTCCTTTTGTAGATATAAACGGCTCTTTCTAAGGTAATGAAAACACGACAGTTTTTATTTTTAGGTGCATATATACTAAAGAAAACATACTTATTATATTTTATTCTGTTTCTGCCAGAACATCCCCCTAAATCCTAAACACTGGACTTTTAATATTTATTTTCCCTTTTCACACTTAGACACATCATATAACACTGCTGGTGCCTGTCCTGTCTGCATGATGCACAAACAGATAATGTTTGCTGCTTCTCCTGAAATTATATCTTTTGTGGTTGTTATCAGCTCAATTTATGTGACTAAACGGCACAGAAACCAAAACAAAGTGCGAAGATAACCACATGTACGTCACTAAACATAAAGCAAGCATGAGTCCTTGAAACTGGATGCAAGACGGTCCTGCTTGTTTGACTGAATGAAATTTAATTTAAGATATTACAGGATAAAATCACGGTCAATACTTAAACGTTATAGAGACGCCACACAGTTGTTTGTCAAGTATATTGTCAAAACATGTTTTTCATTAAAAGCATGCATGCTGATACTCCGATTTATCAAATGATTATTTATCAAAACCAAATGAAAGCTGCATTTTTGTTCATTTGAAATCTCTGTCATTTTGTTAATTTTGTCCTTTTTTTTGTCTTCAGGTGATTGGTCTATTAGATGTTTTCACGCCAGCAACAAGTTTAGAGGAGTTCAATGATGTGTAAGTCCCACTTTTTCTCACTCCAACACTCCTGTCTTTTAAAATTTCCTCTGCCTCTCTGTCCTTGTCATTCTTTGCCTCCCATCAGTCTCGAGCTGTCTTTAGTTTCCCTCATTTCCTCACACAATAGAACCTTTCATATCAGCAGATGATTGCAAGATAAATACGATCGCAAAGATATAAACGCATCATAACCCCGCAGCTCATAATTTCGTGTGAGTCTAGCACGTGGCACGTTTTACCAAGGTGATCATAGGGTGAACTTGTGCACTGTGCACATCACAGTGAGTCTCCATGGTAACAGCCATCTGGCAGTCTCTGGGGGTACTGTGTGTGTGTGTGTGTGTTTGTGTGTGTATGTGCACAGAATACTCAATCAGCATCCTTGAATTCTCTGCATGGTGTGGCGTCATCAGCATGTTGCACATTCGTGGAAATGTGAGATGAAGCCACACACACACACACACACACACACACACACACACACACACACACACACACACACACACACACACACACACACAAAAAACAGGGACCCAGCACTGAAGTTGCATAATAAAGAGGTGACACTTCTCTTTTACGTGACCAGTAATAAAGACAGCAACATTGTGAAATCAATCCTTGTAAGAGGAGCAGATGCACACACAATGTTAAGAGGCCAGCCAACAACTGGTCTCTTGTGGAATGAGGTCAGATGGAGCAGATGTAGCATGTAGAAACTTCACATCTACACTTCTTTTATATTTTCCCTTCTTCAGCTGATTTGTTGGCTGTATAAACATTACACTATCAAGGAAAGATAAGTGAAACAGTCAAACATTTTCTTTTTCCCACTCTTCATATCAGTTTCTTTCCCTTTTTCCCCTTTTAAAGTGTATAAATTATGCATGAACCACTGGCCTTTCTTTTATATTGGCAAAGTTACACAGAACAGTAACGAAAACAAATAATAGTTGAAGTCAGAGTTTTATGAGGTCATTATTGCAGATGGTAAATAAAGTTATTTTAATGGATTTTTTTTTTTACTGTAATAACTCAATAAGAAATATCGGGAAGAAAATAAGTCAAACAAAGATGCAGAGGAGACTACATTTCATCAGCTGCTATGTATGATTTGCAGGTATTTGGTGACCCATTTGATGGGTGCAGACCTCAACAACATAGTCAAGTGTCAAAAGTTGACCGATGACCACGTCCAGTTCCTCATCTACCAGATCCTCAGAGGCTTAAAGGTCAGTGGCACACCCAGCCTTTCACAAAAAAATTGGTGCTTAACTCCCTTTTGATCAGTGGGCTGTTCACTAAACTGATCTGAACTTGGTAAGTTAAGGTACTAACTTTTCCTTTGTTGGTGTGTTGAAAATACTAGATGTTCCTTTTTCCCCAATTTGGTTAAGTAGCTATAGACGCAGTTTTAGTAAGAAACTGCTGTCTGCTAGTCTATCTGATGGTCCGTTGAATGAAAACAGTCCTATTTAAAGTTTTTCTGTAACCTGTTAAAGTGAACTTTGACATCTGACACAGTAACCCCAAAGTAAGGCTGGCTTTACAGATTGAAACTTTTATTAAACTAGCCGCAGGTTGCAAAGTGCATAAAATATAATTCCCATGCAACTTAACAGCAACACAAAGCAGTTAAAAATAATCTGGTTATGCAACAGAATGTAACAGTTCATTTCACTAAAATTTGCCAGCTAGATTGGTAACTTTTCATCAGCCGCGTCATTTCTTGCAAGATAATATCAAGAACCGACGTGTCATTGCAACTACATTTGCATGATGGCAATTTATGTCTGAGATAGAAGTCAAGAGGACCTCCTAAACACGCTTACTCAATTTTCAATCATAATCTGCAATATGTGTTTTAAAAAAAAACAGATGAAATGGCATATACCAAAAATAACTGTTATTTAAAAGAAATGTCCATGTCCTGCCTTAGTACTGTGTTCATATGAAGTGTAATTTGATATGGATCATCATTATTTTGTTTTTTCCTCCCACAGTACATCCATTCTGCAGATATCATCCACAGAGTAAGTCATGCCTGTTTAATGTGCTTTTTTTTTTACACTTGAGCTTTGAAGTCTGATAGATTCTCTTGTTCAGAGAAAACACGTTCTAACCTCCTGAAGAGGGGTCAGCTACAAAGGCTGAAACAATGAATGCCACAGCAGCTATGCTGTATAGTGTTTGGTTAACATAAACAGGAAAGAACAGGAAACCTCTCCACTGCTTCTGTCTCCCGTCTTGACTTTTACGTCTTGCCATCGTTTCTTCTCAGGACTTGAAGCCCAGTAATCTGGCTGTGAATGAAGACTGTGAGCTCAAGGTGAGAAAAAGTCAACAAGGCTCACAGTATAAGATTGATTTTAGGAAGAGGACTGGAAGATGTTAAATCGTACGCTGTTTCCTCTCTTTGTCCCTCAGATCCTGGACTTTGGTTTGGCGCGGCATACAGATGATGAGATGACGGGTTACGTAGCCACACGGTGGTACCGAGCCCCGGAAATCATGCTCAACTGGATGCACTACAACATGACAGGTACACACAAACACACAGTGAATCATAATTTCTTGCACCCAAACTGAATATAATATTAGATAATGTGCAATAGGGAATAGCTTGTTTTGATATAGCTTGCAAACATTTGTGTGTTTAAGGATCGTAATTTACAAACATCAGTGTTCAATTTGACAAAAGTGTTATACAATAATTGAAGTATTGAAACATAATGTGTGAGTTTTTGTTGTCCACAGTACACATCTCTGATATACGATTTCACCAGATATCTGTAGGTTTTCTTCTGTGGCGTCACTGTTAAGACTTTATTACATAAGAAATGATGAGGTTGATAATAGAAAAACTGGGGCAGCTTTTCAATTTTTTAAGGTGCAACACTAGCCAAAGTGGCCAAAGCGGATATCTGACCTGACTTTATGGTGTTGGTTATAAATGGTCAAATAGATTTTAGAAGAAGTTTAAGTGTTAAAGTCTTTTTTGTTGTGCCAACAGTTGTATAACACCTTTGATAAAGTGCCTGCTTTTGTTCCATTTTATAATTCTTAGACTACAATACTTCCAAAAATCAGGTGTAGCATTTTTTTTCATGAACAATTTTTGCTTTCTTTTATCTTGTGCACTAAATTTAAATGCAGAGATTTTCATATTGAACGAAGGTGATTGGATCAGTCTTTTTAGAGTTGTTTTGCACCAGATATACAGCACATATTAATGTTGAAAATTAACCAAAAACAAAAATCACAGCTCAACAGCACTGTATGTTTAAGAGATTTTGGAAAAAAGTTGCACACTGAATTGTTGTATTGAAGAGCCTTGTATTGAAAATTACAAACTTAACATCATTTTTAAGGGGAAGTGTGTAAGATTTAGGGGTATTTAGTGACATCTAGTGGTGAGGCTTGCAGACTTCCTCCAAAACAAACAGACCAGGTGATTAAAAACAGTAAAAAAGTGAAGTAAAGCAGTTTCAAAGTGAAGTAAAGCAGTATCATGTTGCAAATCAGTGTATTAGCCACCTGCTAATGGGTAATCTTGAGATTCAGATGTTCAGTAAGTTTTCACTAGAGGCAAAATTATCCGCAGATGTCTCCTCCTCTTCGTAATTGAAACGGGTTGAAGCACTGATTAAAGCAGTTTCACGTTACAAATCAGTATAACTCTGATTGCTACTCATTGCAGACGGGCTTTTAACTACAGTGGCAGACAAAAAAATGCATATGGCCTTATCTGGAGCCAGTGTTTGGTTTGTCCCAAACACGGTTAGGGCACATGAAGATCTCCTTAAATGAGAACCCACTCCCTGTGTGGATATAAACAGCTTATTCTGCAGTAATGAAAACACAACAATTCTCATTTAGAAAGCATACTTATAATCTATTGCTGCCAAAATATCCTTATAAATCCTACACACTGGACCTTTAAAATCTTGTATGAGTCCCATGAGAAGCCTTTTTGTGCTTTTAAGAAACTTGTGCTGGGGGAAAATGAATGTAATGTAACTGATACCAAACATGAAACAGTCAAGTTGTCTCATATTCTGAAGTGTTCATTGTGCTGGATGTTTCGTTTCTCTTCCTTACATGTAATAGTGGATATCTGGTCGGTGGGCTGCATCATGGCTGAACTACTTACTGGACAGACGCTCTTCCCTGGCACAGACCGTATCCTTCTACCGCTGACATTTCCCTGCAAAAATAAAATTGCTCCTTGGAGTCAGCTTGTACTGTAGGTCTGTGGTTATAGATTTGGAAGAGGCAGTAGATGGATGCATACTCCTCTTTTGTGTATATACTTGTCAGTGATTTATTGTTCCCCGCATTCAAGCTGTTGCTTTGTTGCTAACACCACACAGTGTTTCGAATACACACACCCACTTACACAGTTTTACCTACTTCAAGCTGACTCAGAAGCATTGCTGAGTATTGACTTTCATGAGCTGCATGCCAGAATAGTCAAGGAAGCTGATGTGTGTGTGTGTGTGTGTGTGTGTGTGTGTGTGTGTGTGTGTGTGTGTGTGTGTGTGTGTGTGTGAGACTATGTGCATGCATGTGATTGGAGTTAAGAGTCCGCTGTGGTCTATGACTCAGCACTGCCCACTTTTGTCTCTGCTGCTTCTCTAAGATACGGTACACCTTCCTGTTTCCCTCCCACAAAAGCTTCCCATGCAGCAGCAGAACAACATGACAGTGTTTTAATACAAAATCACACAGGGAGACACTGTGTAAATACAACACGCACACACCTTCATGCAGATTTTGGAACACATTGCTGAGGTCAGTGTCCCGTTCAAGATCAATAGCACAGGCTTGCTGTTGCAATGCGTTTGCTATTCCTGCTCGGAGTGATCAATCAAGCCATTCACTCCTTCTCTGCATGCTCCGTGGGTGTGTGTTTTGAATGCGTGCCCTCACACCAAACGTAAATTGGCCCGAGAGGTGATGGAGCTTCCCACCCACAAGGCATAGTTAAACATACAGAGTACAATAGTTTTTCAGGTCTGTCTCATTTTACCTGTCTCAGTGAAAGGTGATCTTTGCTCATGTGTATAGAGACTACAAAGAAAAAAGTAAAAAAATAAATAAAAAATTTGCATCCTATAAGCTCCTGCACATTATAAAAAGAAAGCATCACCCACTAAATGACCATATGTTATATCAATTAATCACCCCATGATACCTTCAGTTTTTGAATAAAAATCCCAAAACTGAGAAATATCTTGATGAATTGAGTTAAAGGGGGGCTGCGTTGAACAACAGCAAAACTATATCAAAACATCGGTTTACAAATTCACACACAACCCCAGCGATTTATTCTAAGTCTCATTTAAGTCTTATTTACTCATGCAGCGTAATCTCATTTAACAAGCTGTATGCTCAGTACTTCCCAAACACATGCATTTGAATTAAAAAGCTACTATACATATGCAGAAATGTTTGAAATAGTATGGGTTTTTATTCGAAAATTCATGTGTTTGAGAAGTACTGAGCATACAACTGGTTAAATGAGATTATGCTGCACGAGTTGTGTGAGAGTTTAAGAGATATTTTGATACAGTTTTGCTGTTTTTTTTTTTTTTAAACGTGGACCCTTATGACTTCAATTCATGAAGAATTTTTTTAGTTTTTGGATTATTCGTTATCTGTGGAGGCACGTGAGAAAGATGTTTTCTTCATGAATTCAAGGTAACACGAGGTGAGTAATTGCTATACAAATGTTTATTTTATGGGTGAAGCATTTCTTTAACTGCACTGACAGTGTACTGAAGCTTCGTACAGTAAAAACATTTGTTTACTAATGATCGATGACATTTCAGCATTTTAC
Source organism: Plectropomus leopardus (assembly GCF_026936395.1). Lineage (NCBI taxonomy): Eukaryota > Metazoa > Chordata > Actinopteri > Perciformes > Serranidae > Plectropomus > Plectropomus leopardus. The sequence goes on along the minus strand of NC_142177.1, from coordinate 12,506,504 downwards.
AATTTGACTACATGCACTTTGTTTGTTTTGTTTATGCTTAACATTCTCGGGTTCCAGCGTCTCTAATTTCAGAAATTGCTGCTTTTCATAGTTTAATATCATTTGTAGATTGAATGTGTTTTGGGACTGGTGATATCTTTTACTATTTGTTGTCATTTCCAGTGGTAGTCCTTCTTCCTTGTGTTTTGTCTTTTTTTCTGAATTGAAAACTAGCTAAATTGCCTAATACTGCATGTCACGCTATGAGGGAAAAGCTTAGTTTCGCGTGATTAAACAAAACAATATAACCCAAAGTAATGAATGAAACTAATTTTACTCACCATCTAAATGTTGTAATCAGTAACTATTAATGATGCATCACAGTGTGTGAAGGCATTACACATTTGAGTTGATTGAGTTAATATGAGTCAACTTTTTTCTTTCATTTTCCTTTGATTGAATGAAAGAATGACGGCTCTTGACTGTTGTACTCTCACCCCTCTCTCCTGATCAAACACCCTCCATCCCTCCTGTTTTCCTTCATGTCAGCGTGTTAGACATTGATCAGTTGAGTCGTATAATGAAGCTCATCGGAACCCCAGAGCCCGAGCTCTTGATGAAAATCTCCTCGGAGCCTGTGAGTGTCAAGTACCATCTCGCCCAGTTCTGTTGGGTTGCCCCTCCTGCCTGTCTCTGTTGCCTTGGCAAGGGTTCAACAATCTACTTTACCACTTTATACTGCTACTACTACTACTTCTAAGCTACACCTGTTCTGCCCTGAAATTGTGGGTTGTCTTTTTCTCACTGGCTTTATTTTCACTTCAGCACAAGGCTTTGGATCTCACTTATTTCTAGCATGTGTTGTGAACTCCAGTAGTTTTCGTCTGACAGTTAGAGGCCTGTAGTGCAGCGCTGGGTTACAGTGTCCATAAATACCTGGGTACTTCATTATAGGTTGTAGTCAGCTGAATATTGAAGCTCAGAAACCTTTTTCCTCCTCATAAATCCTCTTCATCCTCACACTGCGTGTGCCCCCCCTCCTCCATCCATCCATCCATCGCACCCCCACCCCCTCCATACACCCCCTACCCTAACCACCCTAACCTCTGTGACATGCTGACCTCCATGTTTTGATGCCCCTTGACTCGGAAGCTAAAGATATAAACCAGCTGCAGCAGATAATGCGCCTGACGGGAACGCCTCCGGCCTCCCTCATAAGCAGGATGCCCAGCCACGAGGTGAGATGCCCTCCACCTTCCCGCGAGCCCCGACTACCCCGACCCCCCCAAACCCACCTCACCTCCCCGAGGTGGAATCAGAGCCAAACCGCAGTCCTGTTTGCAAGACCAATTTCAGACTTGATGTGTTGTATTGGAGTGTTTTTGCGATGTCTGCCTGTTTGCCTCTTCTCTCACTCCACTTACTCCCTGTTTCCTCTCTGACTCACCGTGCTTATCTCAGCAAGGCTTCCCAGAGTGCTTTGGCGGTGTGATATGTGGCTTCGGTAACACATCTAGATTCTGGAAATTAGGGAACAGTGTTTGTGTAATGTGTGTGGTTTGGGTGGTAGTGAAAGTGTTTGAAGCATGGCTCACTTGAAGGGTGCACAGTAAGGATAGTCTTTGCACGAGGTGAGTTTAGTTCAGTAATGTTAGGTGTGTCAAAGATTTTCAAGCTGTAGGCGACAAAGTGCAACCTGTGTTATCTTTTACAGTTTCGCTGTTTTTGTTAATGTTTTTTCACAGGCGAGGAACTACATTAACTCACTTGCCCACATGCCCAAGAGGAACTTTGCTGATGTGTTTGTTGGTGCCAACCCTCTTGGTAAGTTCCCTTTTCAGTCACTTTGCGGCTCAAACTACTCTTGGCTCACTGAGTCCCTCTAGTGGCATCATAAAGTCACTGTTTTATTTTTGTGGGTAGAATTTTCCTCAATTCCTTAACATGTTAGCCTCATTTAAATAATCCACAATGATAAATACTGACCACAGCTACGTTTTATAGTTTCAGCACCTATTCACTAATACTGGCTTATTAAGGTTTAGATGGTGTTTTTTATACCCCTGCACAAGCAAACAACCATGGACGCAGGCATTATGCTTTTATGCTGTCCATACCTTTCTTGCAAAAATGTTTTTTCAGGAACACATTGAGGGAGTTTCTTTAAATTTAGCACAAATATCCACTTGGACTCAACAATAAACTAATTAGATTTTGGTGGTCAAAGGCCAGGATTACTGTGACCTCACATACATTCATGTGAAGACGATATCTCATAAAGCATGTTTTGGCCATAACTCAGGAATTCGCTAGTTATAACAAAATTTCACACAAATGAATGATAGGATGAAATGGTGAAGTGATGGCATGTTTTATCCAAAAGGTCAAAAGTAAACTTTGATTTGATACTATAATTGTCTGCAAAAAAAACACTTTTCTGGTCATTATTTAACATCATATCTCAGAACTGGAGAGACATTTGGTCTGATAGTGAATTGGTGACACTAATCTTGGGTGCCCACTTTGAAACTGCGCTGATTGAATAGATTTTCTGTGCTGGGGGATGATGTTAACGAAGCATCCACAGTCTAGCAATTATAGCTTCTTTACAGCAGCATCCATATTTGAGCCATTGTTCATTTTGCTGATGTTGAGCTTCAGGTGACAGTTGTTCTGTCATGTTGCTGGAATAATACATGTCAATATAGTGATAACTTACATTTTACCAAAATACATTTAATACATAAAATTCCTTCAAAGTCTTCTCTGCATATCTGAGTCTGCATATGTGAGTCTTGACAGACATCGATGTAAACTGCAACTTGACCGGTTGGCGGAAACATACAACCTTGCGGTCATATTTCTAGTTTGCCTTTCCTTTTCCACATACTCATCATCGTTTTCTTGTTGCTGTGTTCAAGCGGTGGACTTGCTGGAGAAAATGCTGGTGCTAGACACAGACAAACGGATTACGGCATCTGAGGCCCTGGCCCACCCGTACTTTTCCCAGTACCACGATCCAGACGACGAGCCCGAAGCGGAGCCTTATGACCAGAGCTTTGAAAGCCGCGAGCTGGAAATTGAAGAATGGAAGAGTAAGTTGTCGCATTGTGGATGACTGTAGGGGAGAAAATAGGTAGATGCAAGTTGTGCGTGGAATAGCTGCGGAAATAATTTGTACCTAACCTTCCACGCTCTTAATTGTCTCTCAGGGTTAACCTACGAGGAGGTACTCAGCTTTGAGCCGCCGTCATTTGATGGAGATGAAATGGAGTCCTGAGGAGGAGGAGGAGGAGTAGGAGGAGGAGGAGGAGGAACCTTTTCTTCCATCTTTTTGTTTTCCAAGAAACACTCTTTAAAGACTATCAGTCTCTTGTGACTATCCACCACTTTCTTCATACACACACACACACACACACACACACACACACACACACACACACACACACACACACACACACACACACACACACACACACACAGAACCATGACATTCAAGTGCCTGCCGTCATTCATCCCCATGGGACATTATTTTATCAGGGATAAAACTTGACATCCTGTCCTCATGTCCCCCACTTTGCTGTTTTTATTACTCTGCATCCCAGACTTTTAAATCCTCCATATATTTTTCGTGAGTTTTTACCTCAAGACATTTATTGTTTATATTGATCCCCTCTATGATGCAGAAAACTAGAAACTACATGTCAGTATCTTGGAGAAACGGAACTGCAAATACGTATTTTATAAAAATGCACCACTTGGCAGTAATTAATATTATCGTAAAAAAAAGAAATTTTGAATCAGGGTTGTGTCTAAAGTATATCTTTCCTCCACACATTAAGATAAAATATTATTTCTATCATCTCATAGAATTGTGTAAATAAGACAAACAGTATTTGTACATAAGTACTTCAGTCAAACCAGTTACCGTATTTGTGTATTAGTCATAATTGCTGAGTCACACCTCAGCAGAGCCCTTTGACAGTATGAATTTTAATACTAGAGTTTAGCCTAAAATGGAATATAAAAAAATACAGTATGTAATTTAATACAAGTATGTATAGGATAGCCTGAAATATTAAAATATTATCTTCTACATGGCAAATTTAAGGCTTCATATTTCGTATTGTTGGATTTGAAGGCTTACAGTGTCCCTTTTTTTAACTGCAATATGAGTTTGGAGATTTGGCTTATGTATCCATTTCACTCGCCTAGCATTAGTTTCTTCTTGTTTCTTCATATCAGTTCTTCTTTTAGCGCTTCTGTTCTGTCGTTTCAAAAGAATGTTACAGTCCCCAATTATCAAAGCTACACTTTCGCATGATGAAGCCAGATTGGCTTATTAGTTTATCGAAATGTGATGTTTCCCACCACAACACCAACTGACAATGTACTTAAATCATATTGCATTTATTAAACACAGTACTATTAATGTTTATTGAATGTCAGGGGCGCCAGTCTGCCCTGTATTTATGATCTTTTTGTTATGTTGTTTGTATATCAATGTAAAAGAGAATATTATTTGTCAGAATTTAAGGTTCTTTTTATTATTTATGGAAAGCTTACTGTTTCACAAACCAAACGTATCGTCAATAATCTCAAACGTCAGTTAAGCCGCAGTGACTGCAGTTACAGCTTGTGTATCAGAGCCAATAATATTTTTCAAGGTGTTGCGGACAGCCATTTAGTTTAATCAGTTTGAAGAACTTTGGAGTTCATTTTTTTCTCGTATTTAAAGCGGTTCTTGAACATTTATTTATCTTATAGTGTTCCCTGAGGTACTGCCCTCCAAAATTAGACTATTTTTAAAAATTTGAATAAAAAACATTAAAGACAAAAACATGTATTACAACTACGCCAACATTTTGTATTGACTTTCAAACCACTAAACAGTCAATTCCTAGTTCTGAAGTGTACTACAAACATAAAAATGTTTTTTCTATGTGAACTATTTTAGGAGTCGAATCACCTTGCAACATACAAGCTATATCCACAGTAACTCTGGCTAATGTCAACCAAACATCAGTGTCTTCACAGTCTCATCTGCAGCCGTTTTAATGTAGTGCTTTTTTCTAATGTATTATTTTATTTGTGTTCAATCAAAATTCAATGTTATTCTGTGATTCCTGTAATATTGATTGTTGTTCTTTTTTTGAGTAATGCTAGAACTATTTGTCATTCATTTGAATAATTTAGCAGGGCACATGTTTGTGGGGAAAGAGCGTACGTTTACTCACTGGATGCTGAAGGGCAATGCTGAAGCCTCATTCTCTCTGTAGTTTTTAAACAACTGCACACGTTAGATAGGATATTTATCTTTTCCACATCCAAATGTCTGTTTGGTCTTTGGTTATGCTTTTCTTTGCCTGAGATGTGTTCATATCTTTCTACTATGTGCTTTATCACATGTACCAAGACAGCACGCCACACCACCTGTAAATACCACCAGTAGAAAATAAAGGCTACTATTTTTCAGACCTGTAACAGTATGCTGCGGTGAGTTTGAGCCACAGGGTGGCAGCACAGCACAAGTAAAGCAAAACGTCTGCCAAACACTTGGCCCAACAGGGACACTCAACAAGCTTTGCCTGGGGCCATTTTTACAAAAATGACAGGAAGCCTGGGGCCTGTTAAAAAGCAAACCTTGCCTTTGTTATAGAGCATAAAGTTATCATGACCTGGATGACTGCGAATCTTCACCAACAGGTAAGTATCACCACTGTAAGATGACAAAATCTGCAAAGGAAGAAGGTAAACAGAAAGAAAGAAATGATACTCCTCAGTGTTAATAATACTGTATATAAATACAACAATAACAAATTAGCCTATAAGCTGTCAGACCTAAGTAAATGAAATGTTTGCCCAGTCAGTGAAAGGGTTAATAAATTAATTAGAAAACTGATGTGCCCTCACTTTCACCAGCTTTACACGAGCCATGTGTCCTGGAAAATTACATGGATGTACGTGATGCTGCTCATAGATTAATGGCTGATTTGATGCTTTTCAATAGAGCACTCTGGGTCCTCATGAGCTACCTCCAACAATATTCTATGAATCTTAATTATTAATTATTATCCATCTCAGCCAGAAGAAGAAACACAATTGATTAAAAAAAAGTTAGGAATAAAATGTTAAACAGAAATTGTAATTGTAAATTTAAAAAGATACATATTAAATTTTTGACTGTTTGTTTTCGAGTCAAAATTATGTGTTGAAATGATGTCTTTAAAGTGAAATTATGTGACTTTTGAAGAAGAAATCAAAATATTCTTTATTTTCAAAAAACCTTAGTCAATCTGGTATGACCAAGAGCCTATTGTGGTTGATGTTAGCAAACCTTATTGTTTATACATTGCAGTGTAACTGACAGTACAAAGTCAGTTCATAGAATTTATGACTCTTCCTTCTCTACTGTCATATTTTCCATTAACTTTTCTAACTATGGACCAGATTTAACTAGCCTAGTACTTTTCTTGCAATGCAAATATTAGAAAATTGGTTCCTGTGACAACCATGTCTGTAAATAACTAGGAAAAAAATCACTAAAACTGGATTATTAGCAAGACTAAGCTTAATTTGATTAATTACAAATTAGTTTTGGGATTTTGCTTCAAATAAGTAAAAAATCAACTAATTTGGGAAGTGCATTATTATTATTATTTTATTGTATTTAGAATTTTGTGCGTGAAACTGAAATGTTAACATCTGTACTATGTGTTTAATCAAAGTTCCTCAAACGAACGATTTCTTAACATTCCTCAAGAGTACTGGTTGCACTGGATTTTTTGCGAACTTAAAAGGCAACAGGGTACAAACATGCTGCACAGTTATGCTGTGTAAAGAAGCGTCACTGAAGTACTTTTTCCCCCCGGGGTCTGTTGACAGGTATATCCAGCTATAAAAATTCACTTAACCCCTTTTTTAGGACGGGGATGCCTCAGGTCTTTGCAGTACCGGTGTTACAAAATAACGGATATAAGAAAACTCAGAACTTAGAAATCTAAATAAATATGGTAAATATTTTTCATTTACATTACAAAATATACAATTAACATAACAAATGTCATTAGCTGGTGACAGTTTCTACACACTCCGCCCCCACAGCTCAGCTCTTTTGACTCTTTCCTTTTCGCGCACTTTAGAGCTCCGACATTTCCGACAGCCCGTGAACGCAGCTTATCTGCTGACTGGTTAGCAGCATGGAAAGAAAAGGTAACGTTATAACTTACTTCAAAGCGCTTCTTACTCTGAGTAATTGACACACACACGCGTTTTCTTCGAGATTTATCTCTGGCAAATTAATTCCCATATTGATTTCAACCACTGTACCGAGCCACTTCACAGCGGATGAAAAGTAAAAGTGGACCATGCGCTCTGCTGTGTGTGTATGTGTGATTTAACAGTAAGCTAGCTCTATGTTAGCCATCAGACTAACGTTAGCATCTAAACGTGGACAAGTAACGTTATGCGCAAAAACTTTTTTCCTTATTTAAAATAAAATTAAGCCACCGTGTCCCCAATGCCATTTACGAGTTTACCAGGGCTGGGAATGATAATGGACAAAACCTGTGTGATATTGTCAGTGAAAAGCACCAAGTTAGTGTTAGCAGCTAACTTAAAATGCCTCTTCTACAGGCCGGTTTACATAGCTTTTTGAGAGGCGTTTACACCAGCTAAGTAACCTGCTAACGTTACTGAGAGTCATTAACGTAACCTGAAACTACGATATATATTTTTTCTTTACACCTGCAGCCACCTGAACGCACCAGGTACAGTTTCTCTAAAATCACGAAATAACCATAAAAACGTTGAGAAACAACACAGCGTCGTGTTAAGACCAGAAAGCAAGATATGGAGTTAATGTTTGTGTTACACCAAACTATTTTCCATTTCCTTTTAGTACTCGCAATGCAAGCAAGAAAGAAGAGGACGAGGCCCAGGAAACCTGGCAAAAAGTAAGTAGAAAAACCTGCTTGTTTTCACATCACAGTTTACTCTCTGCTCCGGAAACACAAAGCCTTTAAGTGCTCAGCTGCGTTTTCTCTCTTGGCTGTAAAGTGTAAACTAAACAACTTTAATCTTTTACTTTTATATATATATATATATATATATATATATATATATATATATATATATATATATATATATATATATATATATAAAATTACACATAAGTACAGTTAGTTTATTATGGATGGTAAGGATTGGAGATTTCAGCTGGCTGAAATCTCTCCCAGTTAGACTTCCTTCAGTGTTCATTGTTCAGCAGATATTTACTGGGAGCCAAATTATCCACAGAAGTCTCCTCTTCTCCAAAACAAATGGGACAGTAGATTAAAACTGGTTAAAAAAAAAGAATAAATTAGTTCTATGTTACAAATCGGTGTTTCTTCTGTTTGGTGCGTTGGAGACAGGCTGCTAGCCCAGCTCCTGCTTTTGTGTGCAAACCTTTTTTCTCTGGTAATTTAATGCGTGCTCACCTTATTTCTGATCCAGATGTTCAGGAGGTTTTACCAGAAGCCAAATTATCCACATAGCTCTGTTCCTCTCCAAAACAATCTGTAAAAACCCAGAATAAAGTATTTACAAGTTTAAAAAAAGAGTTAAAAATCAGTGTTTCTCCTACATTATCATCGCTGTTAAATACTGTGGCCGATATGAAAACGTGATTAGTCCAATCTAGAGGCAGTGCTCGGTTTGTACATTCTAGATTACTGTAGAAACATGGTGATGCAACATGGCCGTGAACATAGACCTGCTCCCTATGAAGATATAAGTGGCTCATTTTAAGGTAAAAAAGGCATAGTCATTTTAATTTTCAGATGATAATACCTTAAAGAAAACGTACTATATTATATCCCATTTCTACCAATATCCCCCCTAAATCCTACACACCGGACCTTTAAAACTGTCCTGTTGTTTGAATGCTTAATTTGCCATAAAAGCAGCTATTTTGCAAATTACTCACAGAGGTTTTCTAAAGTGGACTTCTGTTGACATTTACAATATAAAAGATAAATGAAAATTAATTTTGAATAATTGTTTTATATATAGTTGCACACGATGCACCATGAAAATCATCTGATGTTACATAATCCATCAAAAGAAAAAGAACGGCTTCTTCAGGTTTGATTGATGCTTTTCTCTTGTGCACTCAGTGTCCTCATGAGTCCCCCTCCATTAATATTGTATGAGTCCTACAGCATGATGCTGTTAATATTAACAGGATTTAAAACATTACACGTTAAGGAAAACAGTATTCTTCTTGCAGTGCTGAACATTTAAAAGCCTCTGATATTTTCACACATTAAGAATGCAAGTAAAAATCAAAACTAAACGGTGCTGCAAAAGTCTGCGACCTGAGCGACTGAAATGAGTGACAAAAAGACTGTTTCTTTTATTTCTTTAGAAATGCCTGAGCAAGGGGAAATTGCAAAAATAGTCCATTAAAACTGAAAGTGCACTGGTCTGAGTGTTCTAAGGGTGCACTCACACTTGTCCCAGTTGCCCCGTACTGTGCCGAAGCACGATTGTCCCTCCTCCCCAGTCCCCCCGCTGGCCTGCGCTCACATTGCTTTAGGCCCAACTGGGCCTGAGCACGGCTACCTCTTGTACATACGTCATCATGTTGTGATACGACACACAAATGGATTTACGTCACCAGGAAACAACCTTTATTTACACCAAGTGCAGTGTCAGCACAACAGAAAACAACACAAGGAACAAGACTGTAATTTTACTGACTTTGTGGCTTTAGAGTTTTTTTGGTCAGATACGGCCCTCTCACATTCCTTAATTTCTCGATTAGGTATCCTTATTGAAACAGCTTAATAACACACACTCAGTTTGTCATGCAAAAAGGCAAGCAGGCCTCTATCACTTTCTGATTTATACCATTTATATGTAACCCTACTCACCTTTTATTCTTTCACCATTTGTAATAGATGTGGATGCGTCGGCCTCTGTCACGGTGATTGTCCAGTCTGTTCTCCATGTGTCTCAGCCATTCTTAGGGTGTGTTTCACAGTAGAAAAGTGTTTGTGTGACTTTAGCTTTCATCTGTGTTACACCACAATGTTGCATGCAGTGCAAAATGGGTTACACCCACTTTCATACAAGGTCTTTAGCAGTAATTTTTGTTGGTAAATGTGAGACATTTGCGTGGCACATAACTGCATATTCACAATGGGAAACAAGGAAATTAGTTCGGTTAAATTGGTTAAATTATCAGAAAAGTTGCAGCAGTGGACAAAACTGCAAGGTCACACAGGGACTGGTAGCATTAGCGTTAATTGTTGTGATTGTGTCATCAAAACATCCTGGAGGAGCCAGCTTATGCATGATGGACACTGGAGATAATGGTATCCTTGGAAAGTACAAATCACACTCATTCTAAAGTATGAATTTTTAATGTGTGAACTCAGAAAAGCAGTGCGGTTTTTGATGCAAACTGGGGCTGTTGGGAGATAATGGTTTTGAAGTAGCTTAATTGCCTCCATGAGCTATGTGTCAGTCACTGCTGCTGCTCCAGTTGCTAATGGGCGGCAAAAAACGAACTTACCATTGTTTTTAGACACCAGCATGCCCTCGTCTCTCTCACCTTACACAGTAGCTTTGCCCCTCTCCTCTCTTGACAGCAATGTGCAGTTCCCAGTTAAAAATGATTCATTTCTGTCAATAACTACACAGCAAGTGGCGAGCATCCAAGCATAACGCAACTCCCCTCTCTCTCCCTTTCCCTTCCACCCATTGCACTCCTTCCCTCCCACTCTCTTGTGTCAGTGGCTCTGTTGTGGCTGCTGTGCTGAGAGGACGCAGCAGCCACAGTTCAGTCAGAGAGCCAGGGGAGAGAGGAGCAGACCTGGTCCCAGACCTTTGCTTTAATCTGCCACTCGCCTTTGCCAAGTTCAATTCAGAATAGACTAACGTAAAATAGCTTTAGCCAAGTGTCTTCTGGGTCATGTGGCTCCTGGACTGGATCTTCTCCATCAATACAGCTGTGGTGAAACTGGCCAGCGGTCTCACATGCAAGTGAGTAGCCTCGTGTTAGTATTTGTGTATAAGACAGAGGAGGCTAGACTGAAGGAAAGAGATGCAAAACTGTGCTCATTGAATCTGTGATGGTTGGAGCTGTTTAGTGTAGTGGTGTTTTGGTTTGTACGTGTGTGTGCGCCAGATGCCAGTTTACACACAGTTTGGCTGACTTATTGATGGGCTGATCCATATTTCAGATGCTACTCTGTGAGGTACCTCACTACCTGCTCGTGTGTTTTGCTTAGTGTGTGTGCAAGTGAGTAAGAACAGGACTGATGATGTCCCCGGTGGATTTGTGCTGCCAGCTTTTGAAAGCGCTTATCGCCCACCTGATTTTTTTCACTTTCTTTCTGCATTAAGATTTTTTTTTTCCAGACACAAAACCACTTGTTTGTGTAACTCTGTGCCTCAGATGTCATTTTATGACTAAATTTGCACTCTGGATGCTGAAGAAGAATAGCTAGCATTGCAGAGTATTTACTAGCCCAGTTGCACTCTATTGTATTTTGCTTTATCTCTCCCTTCATAGCTGCAGTTCATTACGTAACCCATCAAATCTTTTATCATCTGCAGCCCACCACAGCTATGCGTCCCTCTATTTTGCTCCTCTGCTCTCTGTCCTAACGCTACAGGGCAACCAGTACCCTTCTGTCCCATCCTGTCAGTGGCAGAAATATATAAATATATGTGTGCGTAGATTGTGAGGGAGAGGCACATCGCTTCAAGCCATGAAGATTTTGGGTATTCTGCATTTTAAAAAATGAGAAAAGAGGCAGTGGTTTAACTGGTGCTGTAGTACGCAAAGCTGCAGTGCCATCTCTGTCTCTTTTGTATGTCCTGTCTTGGAAGTAAAAAAAAAGACTAGTCTCTTGCATGAGCACGCTTTCTGCAGGTGTTGGAGTGCTAAAGTGAAGGTGCTGCCGCAAACTCATTTACACTTTGTGTGCATTGCACCCTCAGTACAGTTACCTAGTGCTGCTGTTTCATTCTGCTGCCCAGGCACTTGTCATTGATTTTATCTGGAGGGAAGGGAGGAGGGGAGGGCGACGCAAACTTTTTGGCCGTGCTCCATCCCTAAGAGCTCTTTCCTCCTCTGCCCTTGTTTATTTTGCTCTAGAGATCTGATAGGGCTGGATGGGTGGGAACAATACAGCCAGGAGAAACCAGGAGACACTGACACACTCTGTCATGTTGGATGTGTGCACAGGAGTGATGGAGATGTCAAGTGGTTGTGGCTTTGTATTAGATTTAAGCCCTCATTGGCACAACCACTGGCCCATACGGGAATGTGGCCCAGGCTGCAGTTAAACAGACCATTTAATAGGCTCTTTGTGTGTAAGACAGTTTCAGCAGCAGCTTGTGAAAATGGTTTAAAGAGGTGTAAAAGTGCAACCACTTTTGTTAAAGAGAACAGGGATTTTGGCAGTGGGATATTTGTTGTTGGACTGCAGTTACTATCTTTTTGAAACGTCTCTCTCCTTCACTTCTGTTTTAATTAGTGTCACAGTACATTGCATTAATTTGTCCAATGTTCATCTTTGAGGGGGAGTTATTCTGATTTGACAGCGAAATGTATTCTTCATTATCAAAGGAGAACATTCGGATCCTCTTCTATTACCAGAGTCCTAGTAGTCTGATAAAGACACTCCATACAAAGATTTAACATCTCGTGAAAAAAAAATTTAATTTGACTATTTTATTATTTTTTTGATAATTATAAAAACAGCTACAGTCCTAGCAGAGGGGGATGTATGCTGCCTTCCAGCTTCTACTAAATTGACTTTTTTTTTCCCACAGCAGAAATTTGATAAGTCATAGCAGGAAAAGCAGATGTGTAAATAATCACTTTGATCCCATTAAGTAATTCCAGCGATACAGCATTCACAATAGCAGGGCCCTGAAACTGATTGAATTGAATGCTTTCATTATTGATGGTATTTTTAAACCTGTATTGTAATGCAGTTTTAAAAATGTCTGCTGTGAAAAAGGTGTTTTGTCTAACATGTAACATAAGTTAGATGTTGTATCTCATTCACTTGCGAACAAGCCACTAATGTGTTTAAGAATCACCTAGATGTGATCAGAGTTACAAAATTGCATCAGTTCCCCACACTTACAGCCTGGGAACCAGATGGATCTGCGAGCTCATATTTCCTTTTTTCTGGCTGATGCGTCTGGTGCCCGTCCCATTCAGACAGATTTCCCAGATCCTGAGCGGGCCAGTTACAGCCATCTATCTAATATGTGGTGGGTTTGATGCAGTGACTGACAGAGGGGCTTCACTGGTCTCTGCTCCATCTAGTGCAACGCACCAGCCTCACGAAGCTCAGGTCAAACTGTCAAACTAGGCAATGCTAAACAAATATCAATCAAGATTCTACATTGCCTATTTACTGCCCCAAATGTTTTAAGAAACACATCCTAGTGAACTGTTTAAATGCAACTTGAGAACATTTTTTAGTGGGCCCCATTTTCTTTCCTGCTTGAAAAGGGACCTAACAGCACCCCGACTCATATATGTCTATCGGTGCTACATCACACGTTTCCTTGCCGTCACTGATTGTAGGTCACGTTTTGTTGTTCGTCATTGGTTGTAAGCCTATCCACCTATCTAACCTATCTATTTTGCCATCTTAAATATCCTTGACAAGAGTTGATATGATATTTTATTGTGGACTAAAATGTTGGTTGTGTGTACTTCTGAATCAGCTGTCAAACATCAACAACAGACTCCACTGCTAAAACTCTGTCATACCAATGATGGTCATTTACAGGCATCCTTCTGACAAATGCATGAATAACTGAGGTACTCAGATTGATACTTGATCCACATAATGAAGTACATAATGAGGTGTTGAACTCTGCAGCACTAAATAACTCTTTTCAAGTGTTTTAAGGCCAAAGATAAGTATGTTACTCATCATTTTTTTCAAATGAATCACTGTGAAACTGAAACCATGACAGTGATTCAGTTAGGAGGGTTGTCAAACATTTGGGCCTCTGAAATTTCTGCAGTGTGCAGTCAGGGCTTGTGTATGTACATCCCGTTCTGGTGAACATGATATTTGAAGAATGTCGAGTAAATTTCCTCAGACTTGGCATAAACATCCTTGTGGACTCAACGATGAACTTATTTGATTTTGGTAGTCTGAGGTCAGGTCATTGTGACCTTGAGCCCGTCTCAATCTTGTGAATGCAATACCTCAAGAACACCTTGAGAGAATTTCTTCATGTGTAGCAAAAAATGTCCCCATGGACTCAAAGACGAACTGATCAGAATTTGGTGGTCAAAGTGAGTTGGCGACACTGATCTTGAAACTGTGCTGATTGTATAGATCTCCTGTGCTGCTGGGGGAAGATGTGTGTGAAGAATCCATATACAAGCATAGATTTACACTGTCAGTGCAAATTGATTGGTTTGCAGAGCCATACAGCTGTTGGGAGCTAATTCTTGTTTTTTTTTTGTTTTTTTTTTAATAACTTCAGTCTAATTTCATTATCTCAAGCATAGAATCATACAGTCAAATAGCAAAAAAACACAAAAAACCCCAACATTTCCAGCAGTGGGTTCCCTACGGATGCCTCTTCTACATGTAGCAGTTCAGATAGTCTTGGTTGTAAAGCCGAACTCTCATAACATGGGCCACCTGGCTCTTAACACGAGGAGCAAACTCTGCAGAAGCTGTGGCGTGATGCGCGTACAACAAACAGTCTGAGTGGCATTGCTGTTTCAGTGCAAAAAAAAAATAATAGATGAGTGAAACATTGTTGGCATACGAGATGGGGTTAGATGATGATGATGATGATGGACATGATGGTGTTGTTTTGGTCAGATAAGGAGGAGGGGTGGGGGCTGATGTCGTCCCTCACCTGCAATGCAGTGCTGGGCTGCATCACCCAATCATCTCCCAGCTGTCAGGGAAGGGGGATGGGCCAGTGGCTGACGACAGCCAAGGAGAGTTCTCGGTCAGACAGAGAGAGAGAGAGAGAGAGAGAGAGAGAGAGAGAGAGAGAGAGACAGTGAGTGTGTGGGAGAAAAAGTGAGCGAGAGAGTCAGCGAGCGTGCTCCAGGACTCAGCCTCAGTGTTCAGCCTGCAGCAGAGCCTCCACATTTCTCCTCTTCTCCCTCTCCTCTGTGCGCTTGTCTTCACCCACTCTGCCCCTTTCACCCTCCTCTTTCCCCGTCTCCTCATTCTGTTTGCCTCCCATTTCCCTATAATCTCTGCTTTTCAGTCAACACACTGATCGCTTGCTCCTCTTTCACTCTACTTTTCAATCTCCGTCCTTTAGCTTTCCCTCTTTTGGTCCTCTTTCTTTTTTTTCTTGTGGTGGATGGAGTGAGAGTTTTTTTTTTTTGTAACACTTCCACTCTCTCCTGTCCTCCACCCTTTTATTGCATCCCATGGGCATCCGTGCATCGTGCAGGTAAGAGCACGATTTTTGTGTGTGTGTGTGTGTGTGTGTGTGTGTGTGTGTGTGTGTGTGTGTGTGTGTGTGTGTGTGTGTGTGTGTGTGTGTGTGTGTGTGTGTGTGTGTGTGTGTGTGTGTGTGTGTGTGAGCTTAGAGAGGTGTGACAACCATAGGCAGTTTCAGGTGTTTCAGATGTTGCAGAAGTCCTTGAAGTATCCTGCTTTCTGTTCACGTTGTCTGGCCATCAGAGGGCATTGAACTGTCTCTGACCAACTGTCGATGTACCGCAGTGAGAAAAAAAAACAACTTGCATGTTCAATCTTGAAAGGCACGATCAACTGCTGTCTTTTGAAATTAAACGTGAGATAACTTGTGTTGGGTTCAAAATGCCATTTTTATGTCATGCATATTTGCTAAATATTTCAGCCATTTTCTTTAATGTTGACATAGTCCCTCTTCCCTCTGTCCGTCTAGCTCTTCTTCTGCTCTCTACTTACTAAAAATAGTGTTCATTTGGGCAGTTATATTTAGATCTAGTACTTGTCCTGAGATCGAAGGTCCATGTGTCATTTTTGATCCCTCATAATTTTTAAGAGTTCAACAAAAATGAACATTTTACTCATAGTTACCAAGAATCACAAACACCTCAGGCTGTTTCAGTCCAGGAAAGCTCTTAAGACTTGTGTCTTCTGTTTTTTCATCAATAGTCAGTGTAAAACTGTAAAAATTTTGGTTTGGTTTTTTAATCTCTTCATACAAATCCAACATCCTCTCTTTCGCCAAGCCACAAAAAAATGACAGTTTAGTCAGTATCAGCCATGCTTTGTCAAAGCAGCAGGTGCTACAGAAAGGAGGCCACGTGCAAAGCATGATGAATAAATATTCCATAAAATGAAAGCATGGATGAACGTGATCCTTTGTAGAAATGCTTTCAAATACTTGTTAATGGGCTCATCATTTTCTTCAGTAATGTGAAGACATTTTGTCAGTTTTGTCTCATATTTTCATTAGCGTAAACATGACGAGATTCAGTCACTTTTTGTTTGCTAATGTTCATTTTGTCTTTACATGTCATGTTGGAGAAACGCAGAGAAAGATGCTTGACAATTTTTTTCAAAACTTTTGTTATCAAATTTGCTGCTGAAGCCAAGTTAAAGACCACTTTTTCTTATTGCTCATTGCAGTTATTGCTACACCACTCTGAGAATCCATTGGCTAATGAACTGATGCCTTTTGGGGCAACATCCATTATTTTGGGGGTTCAGTTGTAGTTAGCGGATATACGAGCCAAGTCTTCTTCTTTTGTGTTGCGGTCATGTTCACTAATTTCTATAAACAGATATCTGTGGATAAATTCAGACCGTAGACGATTCTGGGATTGCATATCGGCCAATGCATCCACCGCTTTTGCTCTCTGTGCGGACTGTTTACCTGCTACTCAAACATACTTGGTCAATATTATCTCGATTTCAAATGAAAACCAGAACACTTAGGATATCAAAATCTTGTGCTGTGCCCACTGATTCTGCATTCATAATGTAGATAACTGTTTAAGAGGTTATCTGTACTCTGAAGCTTGTCTGAGTATTTTAGAGATTGTGAGCAGGAGAGGGAATGGAGAATCGTAACCAGTGATGAGAGGAGACTGACCGGGGCAGTGTTTTGATATATTTTGCACAGTCTGTATGCAGAATAAGTGTTGTTTCGCCTTTGCCTCACAGTGCGTGGGCTGACTAAGTTCTTGCAAGTAAGTGTTGATATGACTTGAGCCGCAATCATTTGAGCCCAGAGAAAGCCTGGAAGCTGCACATTTGTCTTTAAGTGTAATATTAACAAGAACTTAAAGCCTAAAAACACTGACACAAGCAGATTTGTCGTCTACTCCCTTTAAGGGTAAGAAACATCTTTTTGGTTGAAACCATTCTGAACAAGTGAAATTTTGAAGATGTCCAGTATTTCAGTGACACCTTTTTCTGTGAGAAAAATCTCACAGCAGATGGACGAATCTTTAAAAGCATAACAACAGAATGATTTATAAGCAAAATCTTTTTGTCTCAGCTTTTCGTCTGCCTCCTACACACGAGCCGGACAGATATTATTGGTTTATATTTGCAGATGTATCTCATAGTTTATAAATTGGCAGATATGCCAACAGAAGTGGCTTATTTATGAACTCTAATATTATCTGTGTCTGTGTCAAATACCTTGAATTGTTTAGACTCCCCAAAGACAAACCTTTACTTCAGTTCTACTGTCTTGAACTGGGAGCCCTCGCTTGTCAAAATAGTAAATGACCTCTTGTATTAATTCATCTCTGCACCCTTGACTTCAGCTCAGCATTGTTAATTGCCGCCCCCCCCCCCAGGAACGGTTGAGTTCTGCAGGCGGCCGTGCATGACACAGCTCTGTGAGCATGAAAAGATGCATCCAAAGTGGTCCTTCTTCTGCTGCTGCTTAGAGTTAAGCCAATGAACTGATTAGCTATAGGGATGCTAATCCTAATGACTTTTCACAACAAAGCACATCACAACAAAGTACCCACAACCAAAGCAATCAAACAGATTTTGTTTTTGCTCCCCAACATCACATTTTAGAAACCATGCAACAAACTCAGTTAAGAGTAAACAGTTTTCTTCAGAGGGCATGTGGCGGAGTCAGCAGCTTAGACCCTCTCGTAGCTCAAGAGATAATATGTGACTTGCTTTAATTAGCTCTAAATCCTCCTCAGCACATTCCAGTGTTTACTGTTTGACTCGGTAATTTAAGCTGAAACACCGAGTCCAAATGTGGCACACAGGGTTGACGTGCTGCTCTGAAGAAAGAAACCAATCTGGTTAGAATAATTCAAATGAGACATTTTGCATGTAAGACCACTGTGTGTTGAAATGTGTGAGAAGAAAAAAACACTTTTGTTTGGGAAGCAAACATCTGTCTGCGCTGCATGCAGAGAACAGGATTTATTGCTCGAAGCTGTTCTTACCTCCACAGTGCACCACGATCAGCCCTCTGCAGTAACACAGTGCGGCACCGAAGATCGTGAGTCCTCATACTCACAATCTTTCTGTTTTTTTTCCCAATAAAATAAAAGATAGAGAGATAATAATGCTCTGCGTTGGTGCAGGAAGGTTTGCTACTCTTTCTCAGATTTTCAAGATTTTCTATTTTGGTTGTACAGTAGGCTTTCTGCAGTTTTTGCACAGCTGTTAGTGTTAAAACAACATTACAAAGAAAACAGATGGCCTTTTTTGTTGAGAGAGAGAGAAAGATGTTTGTCTTTCAACATAGCTAGTTATTGTAAAAAAAAGCTTATTTTAGGTATTTGAAATGTTTATGAGGAATATAAGATGCCCTTTCTTAAAATTAGAGTGACTGACCTAAAGAGACAGAGATATGTCACACACACCACGCCCACTGGAGGGGAAAACTATCTGCGCCACAATATGCAACCAAGGGCTGAAATGCTTACAGAATGCCTGAAGCTTGCTAAAAACATTATATATCAGCATGTCTAATGATTATTTAGCACCACAAGTCTCCCAGAGAGGAAAAGTTACACTGACAAACTCAGTATTGTTGGTTTATCTCAGTGTCCTTTCTCCTTACCTTCCTTATGTGAAGAAATGATCCCACTAATTGGTCAGGAGTGATATGCTTTGATATTTACAAAAAAATGATTGTAACACCAGGTAAGATCATTGTTTAAACTTAACAAAGATCAAAACCATGCGTTAGATAACTCAGTTTGCTTCAACCTCTACAGTTTGTCAAAAAATGAACAAAATGCTTGCTCTGCACTGAATACTGAGTGTCAGAATCCTACAGTTTTCTTTCTTTCTGATGATGCCTCGTGTCCTATTGCTTAAAAAATCATTTCTGGGGTGTTTGGCAGTAACCAATTATAGTTTCCTTACCTTGTTGGTAATGCATCTCACCACAAAGCAGCTTTTAGGCATTTTTTTTTTTTTGCTTGCAGACATAAATGACAAGTCAATGGAGAGCAATGAAGTGTTTTCCCTCATGTGGGGACGGGACTTAAATGTGCTCTTCTATAGTGTTGAGTTTCTTTAACTGTTAATGATCGGTTGAAGGGTGCAGAGCTTATTTATTGGTGTTTGATGTTGCGTTTGTGGTTTGCATTCAGTGGCAGACAGTGATAGTGCTGTCTCTTCTTTCAGCACCATGGACAGCTCCAAGAGCATTGATGGTATAACAAACCAAAAGCTTTTCAGATTGTCCAGAAAGTAATTTGTTTAATAGATCACAAAACAAGAAAGTAATGATGATAATGTGAGACAATAATTCTTCAGCGTGCAAGAGTCCCTCGTGGCATGCTTTGATAAGCGACTCTGGGAGAGTATTCATTTTTCCTACTTTGTGCTGCTGGATGCTCTCCTGCGTAGCTGTTGTAGTTACATGCTGCACCTTCACCACGGGCATCTCTCTTGTTTTACTTGTTTGATTTTTACTTGAATCTTTTCATGAATACAAACACAGGTCTCTGTTTCTCTCCAATGAGCTGCCCTATATGGACAACTTAATGGAGGATTGGTTTTAATAATTGATTCCACTTTGTTCAGATTCACACAACACGACATGCTCATTTAAGCACTGTGCAATCAGTCACCATCAGTTATTCAGCAATGCAGTTAATCTTTAATGATATTAAGTCTTGGTCGAAGGAGTTTCATTGTTTAATATGATTTGGTTTGTGGTGATGGTCCACTTTTACGAGGCGTGTTTGAAGCCATTGGGACTAGTCAGGTAGCTGAATGACACCACACATCCCTGAGCTTTTAATTCTTACTTCTTCTCACTTCTGTTATTGACACTCATACTCTTCCAGGCTGTTTTAAATGAATTCCAGCTCCACTCCAGGAATGTGCTTTAGTGTGTCAAATTTAAGTGTGATGAAAGTATTTCATGCTTAATGATACTTCAAAGCAAAAATGACGACAAGCTGAGTTAAAGCTAATTTGCAGAAGAAGAGATATGGTGTAAGGTTTTATAGGCTAAATTTGGATTAAATACAGGGGGAAAATGGAAGTCACAGAAGGATGTCAAAAGGAAAAATGGAAAGAAGTTAAAGCAAAAGCCTCAGACTTTATAGGACATAGTAAAGTATTTAAAAGCATAAATGTTCTCTTGTTACAGTCAGAGAGAGAGAGGTTTTAAGAAGTGTTTCATTGCTGAGTCTACTTTTTGCTCTTTTACGGTAATCTGCTGTTATTTGCATCTGATAAAAATGAGTTGGGATTTTCAAGTAAATGAGGGAGGAAAGGTGAGAAACATTTTATAAGCTGAGGATGGTCTCTAAACCAGGACACTCGTGTGTGTATGTGTGATCCACTTTTTTTCCGCAATGTTCAGTGCCCTTTCACAAGTGACCATCGTCTTAGTACCAAGCTTTGCGAGTTCTGAGTATCAGGGTTTTCCAAAAAAAACAGTCAAAGAGAAACTATAGGGGCCGACATTCCCTGGCATTTTTAATAGATTAAAGGTTTCTTGCAGTAATATTCTCAAAGTTGCTTAAATGTCTTAAAGGTATACTATGCAACAAACTATGTGTAGACTCTTACAAAAGTAATCCCTCTCAATCATCACCTGTGACCCAGAGCTATGTAACAGTGTACTTATCAGCAGAGACCCTGTCCACCTCCAATATTTTCTTATTTTGTTGTGTTTGGGATGTTTCTGGACGTTTTGTGACTTTAGAAATAGGTTTCAACCAGGTGCCAAACTGTAGGCAGTGTGCGTGCAAGAGGAGGCAATGAAAATCTTGGACACAGTGCCAAAAAACCCAAATACAGTGAATAGGAGGTTGGCTTTCGCTGGTGTTACTGTTTACAAACAGTAGCAAAACCATCCCTGCATAACATACCTTTTAACAAGACAACAACATGAAAGAAATATCTCTTTAACTTGAGTGTTATATATTTTTTCTGCTTGGGCGTATTTGCTGTCATTACTTGATATTAGCTTTAACTTTTGGCATGTAAATAGCCCTGTATGTTGTGTCAAAGAGTAGTCACTCCCTATATCTTTAAAAACATCACAGTCTTTAAAAAAAAATCTATTATTTCTGTGTGATTTCTTCTGTTTTTTTGTGCTTTTATGATTGTTCGTCTGTCACAGAAATATTAAACAGGCTCCTGATCTTTGCTTATTTGTTATTTTGCTGAATTACTCCTCTGTATTACTTATGAGTTTCCCTAGATGAAACCACGCCGTAAGCAATTTAAGTAATGCTTTTGCCTCTGGAAATAACATATCATGGAATCCGCATTCTCCAATGTTACCTCTTTGCTGTCAATGTTGCATGATTTTTATTTCGCTCTGAGTCAACCTGATGTTCTCACCCCTTTTCCATCTCCCTTTGCGCTGCCTTCCTGTCTTTTATGCTCTTGTCTGTCTTTTTAATTTCTTCTCTCCTTCTCTCTGTTTGTCATCCTCGCACAGACCAGAGCCTCATGGTCGTGGAGGCGGCTCTCAGCCGGGCCAGGCAGACTCTCCGCTCCAGGAGCAGGATGAGGAGATCCTGGGCTCTGATGACGACGAGCAGGAGGACCCCAATGACTACTGCAGGGGTGGGTGTTGTGTATTTATATCCAAGTCAATACAAAATAGTCGGTACACTGTCATAACAAGTTTATTTGTAATAGTAGTATTACAGTGTTAATGGTATTGTTTGAGTGTATCTGCCTCCGTCTTTGGTCAGGTGGATATCACCATGTGAAGATCGGAGATCTGTTCCACGGGAGATACCATGTGATCCGAAAGCTGGGCTGGGGGCACTTCTCCACGGTGTGGCTGGCCTGGGACATCCAGTAAGAATTGATCCTAAACTTGAATGTGTGAAATTTAAACAATGATGTACAGATACACAGAGATTACTAATGGATTTTTAACAAACCACAGCTGATGCTGCATTTCATTAAAGTGTTCTTTCTTAATACCCAAATACTTCTGAAGAAAAGGGTCTGAAATAGCTTCTGGATCTCTTAATAATAGCTAAAGGTGCACTGTGTGCATACATAAGTATGTAATGGTGAGGGCCAGGAGTTTCCCCTCTGCGGCTACCTATATATGTGGTGTATATATATATATATATATATATATATATATATATATATATATATATATATATATATATATATATATATATATATATATATATGCGCTTAAGAATTTTGTAACCCTGAGCAGCTCGTGTTGAGTATCATGGACCTATAAAAATATAATGATGATAGGTTTTGGTAAAGGCCTGGTGCCTCTTTTAGACTGTAGTAGCAGTTTTATATGCACTGAGAGGTTTGCTGTTACTGTTATTGATATTGATATTGATATTGATATTGATATTGATATGGATATGTATTCCAAAACAAGTTCATGTGGTTGTGCTGAGTTAAATCACTGACTCGGTGTGTGTTTCAGGGAGAAGCGCTTTGTGGCCATGAAGGTTGTAAAAAGTGCTGAACATTACACAGAGACGGCTCTAGATGAGATCAAGCTGCTCAAATCTGTAAGGCACACAGTCACCATCGCATAAGTATTTCCACACTGGCTCATATTCCCATGATTCCAGCATTTACAACTTTCACAACTCTGTGTGTGTGTGTGCGTGTGTGCGTGTGTGCGTGTGTGCGTGTGTGCGTGTGTGCGTGTGTGTGTGTGTGCGTGTGTGTGTGTGTGTGTGTTTTCCAGGTGAGAAACACAGATCCCAATGACCCCAACAGAGAGATGGTGGTGCAGCTTCTAGACGACTTCAAAATTTCCGGCATGAATGGCACTCGTATCCTTTTGTTATTGAGAACTAACAGTTTAAGTGTTCCTAAAAATATAGAAATCCACTGTTCAGTTTTTTATATGCTTTGCACTTTCCCCTACATGTAATGAGTGATTGCAGGTTGATTGTTAAAGATGGATACAGCAACATGTACAACATTAATGTCCATGTTTGATCACAATTTGTTCAAATTGCAGGTTTGCAAAGCAATATCTTGTTTATAAGCTGCACTTTGTTGCTGAAGTGGTTCACACTGATCAGTTTATAGTTAACACTGTAGTTTTTTCCCCCAGTGCTGTCGTTCTGCGAAGTAAGGAAACAGTGCAACAACAGCAACTTAAATGCTTGGCATCCTTCCATTTTCTCTTCCCTACTGTCTCAAAACGACGACTTGGACACACTGATTACACTCATCCCAGGCCAAATAGCTACTTTTAATACTGAACATCCAAGGGTGAGACTGCAGCTCCTCAGGCCACACATTAATTTAGCTCAGCCTTGTTATTGTGCGTGAAGGCCACATTTGTCTGTATAACTGTTAAAGATTAACAGCCAGATCTCTGCCAGATTTATTGAGTTTGAATGCAGTAGTGACAAGATACAATTTGGTCATTTGGAAATCTTAATCCTCCAGCAATTTTGTTACACCCTCAGATTCACACTCTGCGCTGTTACATGTGGTTCACAGATGCTCATGTGAAATTAAGCTAGCGGTGAGCTTCGGTACGTCTTTAAGCATCACAGCCCCCGATACACCGACACCCGCTCCATCCCTGTCTCTCCCTCTGCAGCCAGTCTACAGCTGTGCTCTCAGGCAGCGTGCCCACACATCCTCTGGAATCTGAAGTTCACTCTTTTGGTGTATACTGAAAGATTGTTCAGTCATGGAAAACCTTGAAAGGTCATTGAAGTACAAGTATGAGCCTAGAAAGTTATGGGCAGTGTTGTGTGTGCAGAAAGACTCAGTGACATTATTTGTTGTCAGTCAGTGTTAGGTGTGGCTGGTGGGAAATGTAGTTCTATTTGTTTACCTTTTGAATCAGTTTTCCTTCAGAAAATGGACATTTTCTGCTTTTGATTAAGAAAAATGTAGATCTGTGTTTTTAAAGTCATTACAGAAGTCATGTTCTCTTAGTCCTTGACCTTTAATTTCTTCAGATGTGTGCATGGTATTTGAGGTGCTGGGTTATCACCTTCTGAAGTGGATCATCAAGTCGAATTATCAAGGCCTGCCCCTACCATGTGTTAAAAGCATCATACGACAGGTACTGTGCAACTTCACAGAGGTGATCTGTCTTCAGAGTTGCATTCTTGAAGATTTTAGTCCAAGTTGATCTGGACACACCTTTATTTTCTGGTGGTAACAGCAAATGCTGTTTGAGACAAGGGATCACAGAGTTCTGGGTGCAGCAAAACAAACCATTCTTGTCATGATAAGACAAGTCCAGCAAAAATGTTCTTTTTCTATCAGCCTGTGAGCAGCCGTGATCTGATTTTCTGCTGCAGTCTGCGGACAGCGGGGTACAGTGGAGAAGATGGCAGCCCACTGTGGCTTCTTGTTCCATTACTCTCCGCAGTATAAACTGATCTGCTGTCAAAAAAAATGCAGAAAATGACGGTTGTCTTGTTTTGTAGATGTGTTTTTGTTGGGAAAAAAGCATTGAATTTCCTGTGAGGACTTTAAAAGTAAAAGTCAAATTGTGTTTTGCCAATTAAATGCTTTTAATTTAAAGCTGCAGCAATAGGAAATTTTAGTTTGTATTACATAATACAGCATTTTTCCATGAATGTCATCAGTGGGCCATAGGCTCAATTAACATTGTGTTACCTCATTTAGCAATAGATAGCAACTAAATATACATGAATTTAAATGAAAATCTTAATTATTTATTTATTATAATTAGTAGTAGCAGTAGTCGTCATTCAGGCAAAACGTTCACTTCTTGTTTTGGCTTAAGTGTAGTGTCAGTTGAAACAGTGAAAAAAGAAAAATAAGCTGGTGTGGTTTCCTGAAGCAGATATACTTTTTTTCCACAGCAGGAAAGGAGTTATTTAGCTTATTCAGGTGTAAGACCACAGAATACCTGACGGGTTGAGAATTATGCATTTACCGTTCTCAGCAGGCAGCATTCACACTTTACACATCCGTTATGTTGACATTGATGTTTCTGCACTGCAGGTTCTACAAGGTTTAGACTACCTCCACACCAAGTGTAAGATCATCCACACAGACATCAAACCAGAGAACATTCTGCTGACGGTCAACGAGCCCTACATCAAGAAAATGGCTGCTGAAGCTACACGGTGGCAGAAGACTGGCGCTGCTCCTCCCTCGGGTTCTGCAGGTCACAACCTTTTTCTTCTCCTCAGCGCTCCACTAAGCAACTTTTGTGGTTTGATCGGCATGTTGCTGACAACAAAGAGGTTTGCTATTTAGATTTATCAGCAGGTCCCGTGTCGTTCACTGTTAAACTGACATGTTCCTTGTGTTTACAGCAAACTGATACTGGGTAAACAGGCAGTTCGATCAACTAATGTTTTTATTTGGACCTGGTTTCAAGTTTGTATTGTCAAGAGGCACAAACCAGCCATAAATGAGGAATACATTGATACATTCCAGCTCTGTGGCATAATCCTCTTGTGTGTGTGATGTCAGTGTTCAGAAACTTTAAAGCGTGTGGAAGTTTCTAATAAAAGAGGAGCGCTTAGCCTTTGTCAGTATGACTCACCACTGGATTGGTTATGGAAATTACTAGCTTGCTCAGAGGAGTGTGTGAGTCCTGCTGAGCTGGTTGCCGCTGCAGAGACAGTCTATTAGTACAGCTCGGTGTGAATCAACTCAGCCACCCGAACAGCATGCTAATTATAGAGAGGCGAGGATCTGCCACGTCGTTCACTACCGTAATCCTCTGATTTTTCCTGTTTCCTACAGTGAGTACAGCCCCGGCAGCCAAACCTGTAAGTTATGGGTTTTTTTTGTTTTGTTTTTTTTACCAGATCGAGTGATGTGTGGACTTTGTGCAAAAAATATCTTTAGAGTCATGTCAGAATCCAAACTTTTTTCTCTTCTCTTGTTCACCTTTCCAAGATGGCCAAAATGTCAAAGAACAAAAAGAAGAAGATGAAGAAAAAGCAGAAGAAGCAGGCTGAGATGCTAGAGAAGAGGATCCAGGAGATGGAGGGAGGAGCCACACCTGAAGGAGGAGAAGAGGAGGATGATGAGGAGACAACAACAGAGACCACTGAAGACACAACTTCCACAGCCACCCTCTCTATGTCTGCCACGCTGCAAGACATTGCTAACCATAGCATCACAGGTGAATGAGATTATGATGGTAG
Source organism: Plectropomus leopardus (assembly GCF_026936395.1). NCBI lineage: Eukaryota > Metazoa > Chordata > Actinopteri > Perciformes > Serranidae > Plectropomus > Plectropomus leopardus. The sequence continues at coordinate 12,479,959 of NC_142177.1, read as the reverse complement.
ACAGCAGATATAGGACTGTCATGATAACTACCACTTTGTTGGACGATTTATTGTCCCAGAATTTATTGCTGTTAACTATATTATTAGAGGAGCTAAACATTACTCAGTTTGAGAAGAATTTTGCTATGAAAAACAAACCAAGTGATGCCTCTTGTGTCGAACAGAAAAGCTTAGCGTAGCTCGAGGAACACCACAATTAACTCTGTATTGTAGCTGGTGTGCTGCAGTCTGCTGTGGAGATGGACGGCCTGGGAGCCAGGCACTTTTTTTGTTGGATTTATGGAGTGGGGGATGAAGTTGTTGGGGGGGAAAAATACAAATAACAGACTTTCTGGCTTGTTGCCAGGGGTTGGCAAGCTAAAGACTATCAGGACTGTGCCTCTTCCATTCCAAAAGTGCAGCTGCAGGCTACCGGTAAATTACACTGTGTCATCTTCCAAGTGTTATTTAGGTTTTCTTTGGACTCGCTGCAGGTTGACAAGGGTGGGGAGAATCACTGCGCACAAGTCTCATAATGGTCTGAAATCGCTTCTATTTATACTGGCATCCTATTGGCTAAAATGTTGGTGACATTTTTATGTAAAAAAAACACAAATGTAAACACAGATGGCAACAACAAAATGATTGAGGGCATGCCCATTTCACATACATTATTATCGTGACTTGCCTGAATCAAATGTTTTGGGCAGGACCAGGAGTTGAATAGTTTACACTGTTTTTTACCACAGATTTGACTCCTGACGAGCAGCCGCAGCAGACACCAGAGGTAAATGAACGGAGAGACAATGTGGCTGAGGAGGAGAACAGGATGGAGGTGAACTGCAACGGCCACGCATCCACACCAGAAAGCGAGACCAGTCTAGAGGTACAAGGGACCAAGCGGTCAACAGAGGAGCTGGAGGACCAACAGAATGCAAACCAGCCAGAAAGTAACACAGAGACCCAGAAGACGTTAAGTAACACGGAAGAGCATCAGACCTGTAACGGTTCACCTGGAGACACCGAAGCCGACCTGCAGCAGCTCCCCGCCTCCCTGAGCCCAGACTCTGTCGCTGTAGAGCTGAAGGAGGGAGACACGGACGAGAAGAAGAAGGAGGAGGAGATGGACACTCAAGGGGAGACCAAAAGAGAGAATGAAGGAGAAGACAGCCAGGATGGTTAGTTAACCCCATCTCCTTGTTTTACCGTCCTTATGATGATACAGTATCTTCTGTATCTTCTTTAAGCCACATAAAGCTTATATTGGGTATTTCATATTGAAAACACTGTGTTTTTCAGAATATGAAATCACATCAAATATATAAAAATATTTTGGATGTTTTGTGCACATGTATGTAAAAGTGTGATTTCACACTTTGCACTTGCTTCATAAATTGCTTCATTGTGGAATCTACAATTTTTTACACTTCTGATCACAGTTAACGGCATGAAATTAATAATAGTATATTTGCGCAAATACAGTCTTGGAACCCATTTGGCCCTCTGAGGCAAACCGAGTTTTGTGATAATGGGCTTCATAAATAAAATTGACTTGACTTGACTTGATTAGATTTGCTATCAGTCTGATGACGGTCGGTCCCTGGAGGCAACGGCCAATATTTCAGGGCTTTTGGTGTAGCCAGAGGATATCTGTGCCAAGACTTCCTTTAACTCTTGCTGTTCATTTCTGCTGATCTCTGCAGATACAGACACATATGAATGCCAATGAATCATTTTTAAAAAGCAAAATCGTTATCAGACGATGCTGATGGGTTGCGAGATCACATTTCAGTCATTGTGTCTGAAATCTTTTTCACACAGACTGCTTACCTGCAGCTTAAACGTGATTGGTCAATACTACGCTGACAACTCACACAAACCAGAACACTACCATTACCAAAATCTCGTCCCGTTGCTGGCAGGTTCTACACACGCAGATATCTGTTTATCAATATGAACCAGAAAATGCTTTAATACTATATGCACATTAGCACAATATGCATTGCAATGAGAGAAAAAACCCCTGAGTAGTTTAAACTTGAGTAGCACAGTAAGCGTGGGCTGTGCAGTTTTCAGTAAGAGCTGGAGGTGAGCTGACAGCATCAGAAAAAAGTGCTAATAAGGCATAGATACACATATGCACTTCATATGGATTATCTCAGAACATCAATAACAAGCTCTGCTAACGAGGATCCCCTGTACTGTAACACATAATGAACCGGCCTGTAAGCTCACACCTGCTACAGCAGCAGCCTCCACCCTTAATCTCAAACCCTAAGTTGTCACATTTACTGTGGTCCTGGGACTTTTATTCCCATTAGTTTGAATGACCCAGTGCCATTTCAGACTTTCTTGGTTGTCTCCTATGTGTCTAAATTTCAATGCCATCCTCCCCCTGCCTCTCCACCTTGTCCTCCTCTCTCATTGTCTCTGCTCTCTTTAACAGCAGCAGCAGGCAACATGTTGGTAAACCCCCTGGACCCTGTTAACGCTGACAAGCTGCAGGTTAAGATTGCTGACCTCGGCAACGCCTGCTGGGTGGTGAGTGCAAATTTACATTTGAGCTTTTTGATTTTTTTAATGAAGGGATTCTTATTGCATCCTTGAAAGGTTTGTCCACAGTGAATTTTACCTGTGCTTTGAATCTGACCTTTGAAATCTTTGCAAACACCAGCTCAGTCGTTCCTCTGTGCCTCAGCAGTCAGAGTTTCTTTCTTCTTCTCTCAGCACAAACATTTCACAGACGACATCCAGACGCGGCAGTATCGCTCTCTTGAGGTGCTGACAGGAGCCGGCTACAGCACGCCAGCAGACATCTGGAGCACTGCCTGCATGGTAACACGAACACACACAGTCGCAAACTCTGAGAGCACCTGTAGAACTGTGAGGAACTGATGTCATTAACTCTGATTGGAAAGACAAACTGTGATGTTATTTAAAGTCTTTAAGCCCCTGGAGTTTTATTGTTGCCAAAGACGGGTTCATTACGTTGATTTGTCATCAAAACACATCATGCATATCCTTCCGGCCTTGCAAACATGTTGAATGCATTTCCTACCTCATGAAATAGTGTTTGCAGCGCCCTTTTTATGCCTTTATATGCTTTATCAGACAGCCTGCACACATGTTGACGACATACCATACTTAGGTAATTTCTTGAGCTGTGTGCATGTATACACATCATTACTGAAAACAGGAGACGATTACTGACCTTCAGAATGAATTCAAACCCTAAAAATGTGGAGTGGTGTGACAATATTGACACAAACCTTCAAGCTGTTAGATAAAAGGAAAACAAAAAAAATCCTTGGGAATCCTGGGAATCCTTGACCTCACTGACCACACTTACAGATCTGCATTTGATTAAACCCGTCCATCTACCACTTATTGAGTTCATGTGCGTTTTTTAATCATCCTCAGGCGTTCGAGCTCGCAACTGGAGATTACCTGTTTGAGCCCCACTCAGGAGAAGACTACTCCAGAGATGAAGGTTAGTGTCGACTTCCCCTGAGATATCTGTCCCCAAATCTTTAGACATAAGGTTTAACTAGAGGCTTCCCATGGATCTTTAAAAAGTCTTAAAAGGCATTGAATTTATTCATAAAAGTTAGGCCTTGAATTGGTATTAAAATGTTTGAAATTAATCTTTCAAAAGTCTTGGGAAGTAGGGTTTTCTGATTTTATTTTATTATTTTATTTTGTTGTTGAATTATAAAATCTCTAAATAATTGGTAGCATTTATCGACCTTTTTTAACAAATGCCTCTCGCGTTAACGTCGCACAGATCAAGATAGTGGAACCAGTCAGGATGCTCAGAGCAGAGGATCCATTGCCTGCCAGCTAACTGTTACTGTACTTTTTATATTATTTTAAACTGACTACTGTAAATATTAATATTGCTTGTGTTTTGTACCTAGGATTTTAGGTTTTAATGTTCATTATTTATTATCACTTACATTGGTGTCCTAACTTAAATAAAATATGAAGTTTTTATATTCTGTTCTGTAAATTCACCACTGAGAATGACACATTTGCAGTTTCATTAGGCTTGCACCGTCACAATAAAGTTCTTGAATTGAATTTACTGGGGAAGTTGTAGATTTCATAGTGTAAATTTTACAGAGTCCAGAACTTTCACTTTCAATGAAACAGTTGTGTTTCCCTTCATCAGCTGTGTTTGTGTGTTTCTCTGCAGATCACATAGCGCTCATCATCGAGCTGCTGGGTAAAGTTCCTCGGAAGCTGATCTTGGCGGGCAAATACTCCAAGGAGTTTTTCACCAAGAAAGGTAAACACGGCCACCCTGCCACCAGCTGTCTGCTGCAGCGAAATCCAGTTCATGCTTAAAATATGCTCAGGTGTTTGGTGCAAAAGTTACTATTTCAGACGGAGCACCTGACTGCTCAAGGGAACAGCCATCTGCTCAGTTTGAAGGGCAGAACTTGCAAATTAAATTTAGTGCAGCTATTTCCAGTACACAGAGGTGATGCAGTGGACTACGCTAACCCAAAACACACATTAAACCATGATTTTACACTTTAATATGCAATATGGTGACATTCATCAATGTAATCGTTGAAATGTAATGTTTTCTCCCAGGCGACCTGCGTCACATCACCAAGCTGAAGCCGTGGGGTTTATTTGACGTGCTGGTAGAAAAGTATGAGTGGTCCAAAGACGAGGCTCACAGCTTCAGCACCTTCCTGCTGCCCATGCTGGACCTGGTGCCTGAAAGGAGGGCCACAGCGGCCCAGTGCCTCTCTCATCCATGGCTCGCATCCTAAAGGTCAGCCGTGCACATCTCCACCCTCATATTGTGAAAGGATAATTAGGTTTTGAAGGTTCTGGGCTCAAAAACATAAAGTCAACAAATGCATTAATGTCTGCAAGACCCTGTGACTGCATCGTGCCTGCATCCTCCCACCATGGCTCTCAGGGGCCACCCACACACACTTTCCTCAATACAATAGACTGCTGCTGAGTTTTCGTTTGGGACTACACTGGTGATAGAGTGATCTCATGGTCTTCTTCCTATATTTATGGCTCTTTTTTTACTGGCTGTTATAGGACTTATCGACCTTGCTCTCTTTTTTTTCAGCTCGTTCTCCGCAGCACATTTTTCTCTGTATTTTTAGCTACAGATAATCGACTGTTGGATTTAAAAGGTTGCACTTGTCTACAAATGCAGAGGACGGCAGGATGTTAAAAACATAAAAGATAGCCATCAAAACAATAACAACAACAGTTATCTTTAAGGTCATTAATAAGCCAAATATGTCTCGTCATGTAAGCTGTGCCAGCTTTATGCCTTTGGCTGTCAGATGTGTGCAAAGTGCTCAGAATTAATCAGTGCGTAATGCTAACAGCCGTCATGAGAGAATAGTCAAGTTCTTAACACTGTTAAGTTAGCTTTATCCTAAATAAAACTCTTTTGTACATTTGTATACAGGCAGAACTACACGATTAGAAAGCAGAAATGTCACTCACTCATCAGAAATAACACTCTATTTTTCAGTAAAATCAAACTCAGATTTTTCAGGTGTTTTTTCAGCATTATCTCGTTGTTTAAAAAGCACTTAAAAACACAAAATAATGTGAAACCATTCAGATTCTCTTCTACGTAATGCACAAGAGGACAACTTTATGCTGTTTCATACCCAGATTGATTTTTTTCTTGTTAAGAAAGGCTTCATTTAACGTTTCCCACATTAACAGTCAAATCAAACTCTTTGGATTCTCGTCCAAGGTGCAGTGCACCAAAAGTTGGCCTTTAGTCCCCCACCCCCCACACACCCCAACCCTGCAGCAAAAGCTTTGCACAGCTTCTGAATGACAGCTATGTAAACAGAAGGCACAAGCTGGAAGGTTTGAGCAATTTCTTTTACACTTTTTAGAAAGTTGAAGAATGTTGTTGTTGGTGTTTTCCAGTTGTTTGAAAGCTTCGTTTCAATTGTTTATACTGCACACGGAGGTGTTGGATTTAAAAAATAATAGATTGTACTAAAAGCAAATGCTGTAATCCTGCTTTTAATCCCCTCAAGTCCATTTTGTTTGTTTTTCTACAAAACCTCCCTCTGTTCATGTCCCCACTCTTCATTTGATTGTTCATGTTTTTCTGTAGGTAATAAAATAAACATTTTTCAAAGCCAAACTGGACTGTATTTTGCCTCATAAATTCACTACTGTAGTGTGCTAATCCCCAAAAAACCTGTCTTAAAACCTATTCCATCATCAGGGCGTCCAGAGGGCAGATGCAGATACAGTTAAGTGGCATCAAATTGTATTTTCACTGCAAACTAACAGATCCATCATACAAGTTTAGAAATGTCTGAAGCAAATTCTATAAAAATGTGTTGCCAAAAATCACTCAAAATGCTCACGGATATTAGCTTGCCTCAACGAGAAACTCCTTTTTAAGAATAAAATGCAACATGTAGACATTACATGTTTAATGGTGTCAGTTAGAACATTCTTCTTCATTTATGACAATTCTCTCACAAAAGTAGCAAAGAGCTGCTCTGCTCATTTTGAACAATACAATGCCTGAAAGCACAGTCCACAGCCTGCTTACTCACATGTTTTAGTCCAAAATACAGTAGCCATCCGTTAGATCTGAGCTGGTGGTGGACGCTTCCCGTGTCCTCAGGTCTGATGATAAGCAGTCAGAATTTCAAAGGACAGGATGAACTTCTTGTAAGTTATTTTAAGATTGTAATTAACTGTCCTCAAGCCTCGAAACATGTTTGAATCCCTTGAGACGGTGGTGCTCCTTGTCCGTCTCTTCCCTCCGTTTTCCACGGGAGGCTTAGGCGTTATCTGTAGTTGAGAGAAAGACATGAGTGAAAAGAAACAGAGGTTACTGTCAGTTTGGACAGTGATAGATTTGTGTCAGTAGCTCAGCTGGATTTCACCATGTTCACCCAAAATTTAACCAGACCAAAAATCTACAGTCCTGCTGGTGCCCTGTGAGGCGTTTTCAGCCGTACTGCACATGTAGTAACTTTGAGCTGATGATGGTGCTTGATGAAAGGTTTGGGGGATTAAATGATATCATGATAAGAGACTAGAAATCTGAGAGTCTGGAAATCCTAATATCCTAAGTGTCTTTTTCTGGTTTTTAGGGTGTATTCCAGTAAATTGATGTCATTTTTTGCAACTTAAGTGTTTTAACTGTTCCGTTATTTGTCTTTACCAACTTTGTCATTTTATACACATTATGGTGGATTATTGATTAAAAAAAATCTCAGCGTGTAAATATTTTGATTGAGAACCCAATAGTTAACCCTAAAATACTGTTGCATTATAAAGCAATAATGAGGTATTTGGTCCAAAATATTGTGATGTTTGATTTTCATTATATCGCTCAGCCCTTGATTAACGCTATAACAGTACTGCCTCTGGGTAACATGAATTTCTTTGACATATTTCACAGTGATTTGTCCAATAATTGTTGAAAAATGTCAATAAAACAACAAAAATGCAAACTTCACAGCAGCACTAGAGGAAAAGTAAAGGGATTGCCTAAGTTGTTTAAATACACTGTTCTAGGATACAAACTGTAAATATCAGAGAAAAAAAAAGTGGTGCTAAACCATTATTAACTGGTTGAGATGTTTCACCGCGTCAAGTCACTGGGTAACAAAAGTCAGCAAGATCCATCCTCTGGGACTCATGCATGTGTGTACATCACTTCTACAGAGGTCCTTCAGCACCTAAATATCCTCGTCCTGTCTGTGTCTTCCCCTCCCACACCACCTTGTTCCACCCTCCCTCCACTCTGATACCTTTCCCCTCCACCTGGAAGTCTTCTGGCAGCAGCTTGTCCTGCCGGCTGCCCAGACTGAAGGCCAGGAAGGAGAGGACCAGTGAGTCCATGATGCTGATGATGGCCAGGATGTAGGCCCAACGCACCGTGCAGTTGCCCAGGGTGTATTTGTCGGTCCGCTGGCCACACATGCGCTTCACCTCGTCTGAGTCCCAGCCGTCAGGATAGATCATACAGCCGATCACCATGCACGTGCCTGACACAGAGGGAGGGTGTTTAACATCAGTTTTCACTCTTAGTTGTTAGCTTATTAGAATGTCCAAATGTCCAAATTCTCATCTCAAAGGCAAATTTGACACTTTTTACTGCACAACATTTCTCTGGCAGCTTTAGTGGTGACTTATTTTTCAAATTAAGACTGTTCCATGCGAAACAAATGTAAGCCTTTAAAAGAAATTACCCAACTCTACATACAAGTACAAGTGAAAAGATTGGTTGATAGAAAGAAAATGAATGCAGAGCTATTGTGACAATCATTTATGTTAGTTTTCATGGAAAAAAGAAAATAAATTTGAGGCTTGTACTTTTGGTTGAAAAAAACCCAACAAAACAGATACAGTGAAGGTGTCACTGTTTTGCAAACCAAACCGTCATTTCATCAGTAATCAGCAAGTTTATCTATAATGGCAATATTCATTAGCAGCAGTGATATAAAATACTTTAAAGTGAGCTTTACCTTAACAAACTACAACATTAAAGTGCTGCTTACACAATAATGCACAAGAAGTAATGAGCTTATTATATAATCTAATAATATAACTCAAGGGGGAAATTTTCTGCTTTAAGTCCTGTATAATAATTCTGTATTGATACTTCAAATGCATTTACCTAATTATAGTTTCTTTGAACTTTGAATATTTTCACAGTGTGGTATTAGTAGCTACTTTTAAGTAAAGGATCTGAATTCTTCATAACTGAATGTGTTTTGAGTTTTACATAATGACATGTTGACTGGTAAAAGCATCCTGCTGATGATGATGATCAATATCACAAACCACCTGCTACACCTCCAAAGCTGAAACAACAAGATAGAGAAGCCACCAGAGAAATAAAGTATACATGAATCAGGTACACACACACGTACACACACGTACACGTACACACACGTACACACACACACACACACACACACACACACACACACACACACACACACACAAAGGGGCAGATGAGTTGCCTAGCAACTCCAGAGCATCTCAGCTCGAGATAGATGAACTTGTTCATCCATTATTGACTCTGCATGAAAAAAGCGGCCCTCGTCGTGCCGTTCCACCTCAGCATGTACGGTCACATAAAGTGTCGGGTGACGAGGTGAAACATTAGCACACACAAACACACACTTTCACTTTTTGAGTCTCACATACTCACTTTTACCATTTCAAAGTTTTCACGCTTACTTTCGCAAGTCTCCTCCCTAATTTCAAGATAGATGATCATTTAACTGTAACATTTCTCTATTGCTTCCATCGTTTCAGTCGTAAATCCTTCACATATTAGTTATCCATGATTAACTTTCCTCATCAAAGAAATTAAAATATCCTTTCACTTAGTTTTATTTAGGAGAATGACTTTTTTCATGAAGTGCGTACCAAAAGTCTACCCTTCAAAGCTAGCGTGGGGCCCCAGGATGAGAGATTCATTTATATATGCAAAACACTGCAAAAAAAATATGAAAAATGTATATTTTCATGTGCCATAGTAAACAAAATTATCCATGAAACTTTTGTGATCAGACTTCGCAGTAAACCTCTGAGACTAATTTAGAGGCTAGGGTGGATGCTGTGTGTGTGATATGCAAATAAAGATATAATTAATTTAGAGGCTTGAATAGATTAAAGGTATATTGTGTGTGTGCGTGTGTGTGTGTGTGTGTGTGTCATCTACAGACATTAAAAGTTTGGCATTCATTGGAAAACACACACACACACACACACACACACACACACACACACACACTGAGCGGCAGGTGTGAGGGTTCTGCAGAGGAAGAGGAGAAAGTGTAACAGCACACCTTCAGGTTAATCTCATTACTTGTTTCATTACAGGCTCGTGCTTTCACTTGCAGCTACATCTGTTCACAAGCTGCTTCATGTTTCACAAACAGAATCATGTTTCATTTCTCTGTGTGTGTGGGTGTGTGTGTGTGCGTCCGTTGAAGGAAACTACTGAAATGTTGCTGGATGGTCCTCCATGGATAATACACTCCGCTGTCAAATTTGATATGACAGGCCTCTACTGTGCTTCTGCATGACCTTGAGTCTTGTACTTTTGAACAGAATCCCTCTCTGTAACCTAAAATTAGTGGTTCCAGGTATAATGAGATTTAGTTTAATTTACCAATGTTCTACCCAGTGATAGAAAGTAACTACATACAACACACTCAAGTAATTCATTTTTGCTGCTTTATACTTTAACTCTATTGCATTTCAAAGGGATATTATATATTTTACTCCACAACATTATAAGCTAGTTCTTTTTTGGATAGAAAATTTAGATAATTCATTTTAAATGTTTTAAATTCAACAAAATATATGTACACCAGCATTTGCAGCAATTCATTTTCACATTGATGAGTGATTACTGGTGTTTTTATTAGTACGACCAAGAATGTTTTTTTCTGTTTCTTTTTGGGTCTATTAAGTAACTCAAGACTTGTTAAAATGATAAATAGCAGAATAAAGAGCACATTTTGAACTTGGAAACTCTATATACTATATAAGAGACAACACCAAAGGTTAAGTTTTGAGGAAACTAATGCAATATGAAAAGGTCCTCACTACAGCTGCAATGATTAGTTCATTAATTGATTGGTCAACTGAAAAAAAAAATACAAACTATTTTGATAATTGATTATTTTAAGCCATTTTTGAAGTAGAATGATCAAACATTTGCTAGTCTCGAGCTTCTTAAATGTGAGAATTTTCTTTGCCATTTATGACAGCAAATGAAGAGACTGTGATGAGTATTTTTCCTTTGTTTCTTTTCATTTTATAGACTTAACAATAAAATGATTAATGTTACAAAAATAATAGCAAATTCCAGCCCTATTTGTGTGGTAATGTTAGTATGCTGGGTGTGTAGACTTAAAATATGAGGTATACCCACAGATACACACCATAATTTCTAAGAACATTTTGTAACTGCTATGAGTTTCTGTATTTTCGTATAGATTTGTAGCCTACTGTTCTGTATATGAAATCTAATGTACAAAATACATTCTGCAGTTTTAGAATGACATAGTGCATTTAAAGTATAACTCAGGAGGCTATAACTTAGACAAAATTTGTGTTTTTTATATAAAACCTATAAACTGCCAGACACTTTTGATAACAGCCCTCGTGCTCACTGGAGGCCAGCTGCATCCACGCGCAGATCTTGTACACGCTGCCCGCGTTGCAGAAGAAGAAGAGGCTGAAGCAGACGATGCTGCCCACCACCAGCAGCATGGAGATCCCCACGAAGAACATGGCCGTCTTAAAGGCTCCGGACGGGATGGAGCCGAAATCTAGCGCGCTCCCTTTGCAAGTGAGCTCCGAGGTGAGCGCGTTCCCGATGCAGTAGTGGAAGAGGCCGAAGTATCCGGCCTGAGGCGTGTTCACGCTGTCCCCGATCCAGTAGGGCTGGATGAACACCACCACGGTGATGACGGCGAAGGTAATGGTAAAAACCGTCCACAGCACGCCCATGGCGCGCGCGTTACGCACGTAGTTAGTGTGGTAGATTTTGGCGGCCTCCTGAGCCGGAAGCATGGCGACAGGTAGAGCTTTTCAAATGTCTACAAAGTGGGAAACTCTTTCCTGTGTAACAACCAACCAAACAGTGACCGAACAGGGACAGACTTTAGACGATAGACGCCCCAGAAGTTTCCTTGTAGTTACCATAACAAATGCGGCCACAGAAGTTATTAGTCTCCATAAACGAGGACAGTGAGGAGATTGTGCGGTGTGTTTCAGGTGTGGATGGTCGTCTCTCCTCTGGATCAGCTGGCAGAGTGTTTCCTCCTCAGGGAGGACTGCAGTCCTCAGGTAGGCTCATGAATGATTTATGGTCAGCAGATCCACTCAGGTCAGAACAGGCCGTGGGGCAAGAAAGACGATTATCCTTTCACCTTTAAGGGAATAGGCTCCTTTATTTTGTTTTGTTTTGTTTTTTGTTTGTTCGTTTTCTTTATTTTTTTTGTCTTTGTACAGAAAATATTCAATCACATGAGAAACGATGCAGTTGCACAGACATACTTTTAGCCATACGAGTTGTAAACAAAACACCAACAAAGCCACTCTTTGTTGTAATTAAGGAACTTAAATTCAAAGATGTGGTTGATTTCAAAAATAGTTTGAATTGTGTACCCTGTAAAAAAATCTACTACTACCTAGTAGTAGTACTATCCAAATGTTTTTTCAGATGAAAGAAATTTTACATGATTTTAGAGGAATTTATATGTTCAAAGGACAGATAGTGGGGACTAATGACAGTTATTGTATTACAGTCAAAAGGGTTAGCTCATGGAAGAGCTGAAGAGTGGAACTGAAAGCATGTAGAAACATTTGATGAAGATAAAGACAGTTTTAAAAACAGCATAGTGAGGCACAGCAAAACGGGACAAGATGGGTTGCTTTTGATAGTGTGCTACTGTGTTTTCTGTACCAATGTGTTTTTTCTTTGTTTTGTAGTGTGTGAGTGTGTTTATTCTGATTTATCTGTTCTTGTTTGATATGATTGAGGTGTGTATGGTGAATACTCGGGTAGAAATTGGGAATATTCTTGTTTTTTGTGGGGTTTTTTTAGAAGAGGGCAAGATTTGATTAGTATTTACTTCCTCCTACGCCTTTTTGGATGTATTCTGGTGTTGTTTTATTTTTATTCTTCCATTTTATTTGTCATGTTTGAAATAACAATCTAAACAACCAAACAAAAAACCGCCCTTAACTGACTAAAACTAGTTTCAGGTTTTAATTTCTGTCGAGTCTTAGAACAATACCCATATGTAGGCCTACGTGTTTGACCTGTCCATAATCAACAGACAGTATTTGCTTGTTTAGCCAACAGAGAGAGATCAAATTAATTTTGAATGAAAAAGACACTTGAAAACGTCCAAATCACTCGTCGAATTGTTTTAGTTCCAATATCTGTTGTGTAAATTTAAGCAAAAGGTGCATATTTAATCATACAATGTATTTAAACGTAGCATTTTTGAAAACTTGTAATACGAAAAAAAGAATCGTCTTAATGTAAGCAATCAGTTGGGGAAGTTTCATCGTGATATCTATCATATCAAATATCTTGTTTGTCATCTATAAATGTACTGCTCATTTCTCACAATTATTTTTCCTTTTCACACTCAGAGCCAGAAATCTCCACACACACCACGCGTTCCACTTATATTCCTACCTTTTTTTTTTTGAAGGTTTTTACAGAGGGGGTTGTTCATACATGAATCATTGTTTGATTTATATAACATTTTATTCCAAAAAAACTGTCACAAATTTGATTTTTTCTAATGGCTGTTGATTTTTCTTTCAATTTGTGGAGTAATAAAAAGAGATATCCAAAATTCCTCCCATTTGACATAATCTGATATGTCAACAAAATGAAACAAGAATTTTGGACCAGCCTCATCCAATGTTCAGATTTCTGATCCTCATTGCGAAATAGGGCATACTTTGCATATTTAAGCATAATGTTTTGGAGAACTCTTAAGACAAAAAAACAATTATCTTAATGTAAGTAATCAACATGGATATCTATGAGTTAAAAGTTTAACCCAGTTCACCTGTAGTGTCTCACCTTGATTTGACTGCCTCAGACTGCTGCGTTTTGTCCCAGAGGATGAGGATTGTGGATTTTCTCTCCCATCACTTGCATAGGAATATTGTGAGGAAGGGCTTTCAGTGTACATAATTAATTTGTCTGTATGAAGTAAAGGTATGTGAGTATTGATTTAAGAACTTGTAACCTATCCTTCAGTCAAAACTTAAGACCAGGGGCTTAGCTTGGACCTCTCCAGGGGTCTAGATTTTCTTTTTAATAAACAAGCTCTATTTTGATGCTTTTTAATGAGCTCTGTCATCATATGTGCCCTTAAAATACTTTCTCCCCAAGATAATTATAAAAATCTGACTTTGAAAATATTAGAAGTTGTGAGTAGCAGGTATTAAGTGGACACAAGATACTTTGCAGCTGCTGTCATTAACATTACGAGCATTTTGTGTCGGCCCTGTGATAGTCTGGCGACCTGTCCAGGGTGTACCCCGCCTTCTGCCCGATGACAGCTGGGATTGGCTCTAATACAAAAAATACAAAATACAAAATTTTTTTTTTAAAGATTATTTTTTTGGGCTTTAATAGAAAAGACTTAGGGTGAAAGGCGGAGTGAGAAACAGACATATATATATATATATATAAAATATAAATATTGAGATCCAGGGATATTAATTAAATATTTCGGGCTAAAGCCTTGGACAGCCAAGCCAAATGATGCCGATGCTAAAGTCTAAGCCAGTAATGTTAATACACTCTGAGGGTCCACATAACATATTTGTAAGTACTACAGTTGAACACTAGGTGGAGCTACAGAGCTTCAGTGTAACTACGTCACCTGCTTGTTCCCCTCTTTCCCCATTTGTTCTCTACATACATCCATGATTTTCCCCCAAATCACTCTTTAGACAAGTCCCAAATCTAAAAGAAGACAGGATTTAGACCTTGTGTCTCTCCCCAACAGACTACAAGTGTTCCAATGAAACACCGCAGGAGGTCTGTATGTGTGGCAGCAGCAGCAGCAGCAGTGGTGGTGGTGGTGGTGGTGGTGGTGTTGAGGTAAGTGTCAGTGGTTCAGTGGTGGCAGAATTATTCAGATTTTATTTAATTTCTTTAACTTTTGTATGTTGAGTTGCATGACTAAACCGTACATCAATGACAGCTCTTTAATAAAAAAATAGTACTTGAGGAAAAGTACAGAAGTATCAGTGAAAAGTGTTTACATGTCAAAAGTAAAAGCACTAATAGTTATGCAAACAGCTCCCTTTCAGGGTGTTCTGTTATTACGTATAAATACATTATTGTATTAATATTTTTACTGATGCATTAGTAAGCACTTGGTCGTGGAACTGGTTGAGGTGGAGCTAATTTCAACCTCTATATATATGACTGGGTAGTTAAATATATAACAGTGACACATATTTTATAATATGATGGTTTGTTTTGTTTGTAAAATATCAATCTTCAAAGTAACTATAGCCATGGATTTTGAGATTATGAGACAATGGCCCCAGGCACAGATATGCAAAGGGCTCCACCACCTCTCCTACAAAGGAGTAAGACACACAGACTTTTGGCTGTTTTCACATCTCTGTAGTCATTATGCATCTTTTTGTGGGTTTGTGTCTTCTTGTGGTTGTTCTTTGTCTCTTTGAGGTAATTTTGTGTCTTTTTTTTTGTCATTTTGAGTCTCTCTGTGGTCAGTATGTCTTAACTTGATTTTTGACATTTTGCAAGTGAAGGCCAGGGGGCCCCCTGACACTTTGGGCCCCTGCGCCTGTCCCTGATAGGCCCGTTCAGTAATCCATCCATGACTGTAGCTGTCAAATGAATACAATATAACCAGTACAATATTCCCCTGGTGAAATTTAGTGGCTTATAAACCCAGGCTAGTATAAAGGAATGTTACATTTTCTTCATTTTTCTGTGTACTCACGTATTATTTGTTTAAAATATGTGCTGCGTCCTGCTCGAAATCACATCATTAATCATAAAAAAAAAAACACCTGATATATCACATCCTCTACATTTATTTGCAACATTAAAAGTCAAAGCACTGTGAAAATGCATGTTTGCGGTGCTTTGTTACAGTCACATTATATTATTATTTCCTGCATGCATTTCACACGTATCAAAAGAGAAGTTGTGCTGCCATCTGTAACACTCCACAGTCACATAGTGTCTCTCTCTCCCATGGATTTATTCTCAGTGTTGGCTCACATACTTTAGCGCTGCAACAATACATGAATGTCCTGACTTAAAGCTGCACTTTCTCACGCTTTATGCTGACATATTTGACCTTTTGGTAGCTTTCAGATCTTAATCATCCAGTACTTCAGCGCAGAAATCGTCTTGGTGACTGAATTATGTGATCATCTTAGAGCTTGATTTTTTGACCTTGAATCCATAATGTATCCTTAGACCTGGCTTTGATGTTTGCTTGCTCCTAGTTGAGTCCCACTTTCTTTTTTTTCTTCTTATTGGTGATCTGGTACATGTAATAAGTTATATATGGATCTGCAGCAGTGTGTGTGCACACGTCTTTGTCTGTGTTTGAGTGTGGGCGCTGGCATGTCAATGCACTTAGCTTTATTAAGTGATACCGCCCCAGAGTGAGAGGGAGGTTGTTTATAATCAAGTTATTCAGCAGCAATCCAATTTTCCGATACAGAATGGAGTGAGATTTCATGTGTGTGTGTGTGTGTTTGTGTGATGCTGGGATTTAATGCTTTTCTTGTGCGTGTGTGTGTGTGTTTTTATTATGTGTGTGCATGCCTGTCTTTCCTGTATGAATGCATAATGTGATCAAACATGTTAGTCACAGCTCTCTAAGTGGATACATTAACTTTAATGTTCCATAACAGTGAAAATACAGTAAATCATGAGTAAGACCCTGCTGACACTGGTCTGTTCACATATGGTAGATGCTGTAGAAACATTAAATACAATCTATTTTACCACAGAAACATTCTTTTTAACAGAAGGGATTAAACGCAGGGATTACTGAACAGGTCTATCGGGCGCAGGTCATGGAGCCCAAAGTGTTGTTGGGGGGGGGGTAGGAACAAAATAACCAAAAGGAGGACTCAAAATGGCTACAAATCAACACAAATGGACCAAAAAAAGGACACAAAATTAGCCCAAAGAGACTGAAAAAGTACCTCAGTAAAACACAAATTACCTCAGAGACCAAAGGAATGAAAAAAAACACACACATAACCACAAGATGAAACAAAATGACTACAAAGAGACGTATAACAACTACAAAAAGACACAAAACAACCACAAAGAGAAACAAAAAGACTACAAGAGTACAAAAAACTGCAAGGTGAAACAAAATGACTACAAAGTGACACAATACAGCTACAAAGAGACACAAACAGTCAAAAGGAGACACAAAATGACTACAAATTGACAAGAAAAAGACACAGATTTACCTCGGAAAGACCTAAACAAACCCAAAAGGACGCATAACAACCACAAGGCGACACAAAATTACCACAGATACTGATAATAACTCCAAGAAGATAGTAAAAACATCCACAAGGAGACACAAAATGACCACAAAAAGACACAAAACAACCGTAAGGCAAAACTCAAAACTAAAAAGTGTCACAAAAGGACCAGCAAGAGACACAAAACTACCTCAAAGAGACTCAAAATTACCTTAGTAAGACAAATTTACTTCAGTCCCAAATGAAAACAAAAAGACCCAAATGAATACATAGCCATAAGGAGACACAAGATGACTACAAAAAAACAAAAAAAAAACGGACTAAATTACATATAATGTCTACCAAGAGACAAAAAAAAGTCCACAAACACATGAAATGACCCAAAATAACAACGAGACACAAAATCAACTCAAAGTCTGTATGTCCCACTTGTAGGAGAGGTGATGGGGCCCTTTGCACATCTGTGCCCAGAGGCACATTGTCTCATAATCCAGCCACGGAAGCTGCCCACCAGAGAAGTTGAAATAGAAGCATATTTAAAGAAAACTGAGTCTTAGTTTAAGCTATCAACAAAGCCCTGGTGCTTCTGTGGCTTCAGGGGGAATTCAGTAGTCTGGTGATGCTCCTGACTGTATCTTCCATCTTGCCTGAAGTGGAAGTTGTATGTATGTGTGTGATTAACCTTTTACAAGCTCTTTAGGCCTATTGGCTCTGTGAGCCTCTGAGAGCACAAAGAGGCTTTTCTGCCATTTCAGCATCTCTTCCTGTCCCTTTCTACCCGCCAGCTTTAGAGGCTGTTTCCATAGAAACGAGGTTCAGGATGCCACCCGAAAGATGAGAGGGGAGGTGATGGGGTAACATGACAAAGAGGTTGAGACTATGAAATAATTTGGTAATGATACTAATTCAGTGACAAATTGCTACTGCAATGGGTGTGTGAAATTAGCTTTTGATCTGCTTTTATGAATCATTTAAATCAATTCAGTTAAATTTCTGGCATCAGGAAGGGGATTTTTTTCCTGAATTCCAGTGTTTCGAAGACTTTTTCAAATTTTCATTGTAATACACACATTCACATAAGTGTTATGGGTAATTTCCACCCAGATGTATTTTGCACATGCAAAGAATGGATATCAAAAATTTTGAGTATCATGTAAATTATTATGTTTTATGTTTAAAGTAGTTGTGACAGCTTGTTCCTGGAGCTGTGGGCAGCTCTGCTGTCACAGATGGACTCTATTAGTCTTTTGTAAATGTGTGAGTAACAGCATGCAGTTGGTTTGGGGCAGGGGACCAAAGAACAACCACTCCTTGTTGACCCTCTCCTCTCTCATCTCACACACACACACACACACACACACACACACATATGTATATATACACACTTGCACACACACTGTGGCTGGCCTCATGCCCTGTGATGCAGCAGCAAATCAGTCAATGAGTCTCACTACCCCTCCCCGAAGCTCTAGCAGTCACTGTGAGCCACCCTCACCCCAGCCGTCCACGCGGTCACGGCCCAGCAGGAAGCATTGGAGCCTGGGCAAGAAATGGAGCAAAGTGTGGGTCAGCATGTGCCCTGGGGAAGGAAGCTGGAATGTAGGTCTGATCTACAGGGGATCATGTTCATGACTCATTACTGATCACCCACCACTGTTATATCCTTTGGTGACTGGTGATGTACATGTGACTTCATACATGATCTATATGCAGGCTCCTCTGGGCTCTCGTGCATGCACCCTTAAAGTGCAGTATGTTGCTTTTTCTAAGGTTCTTATGTAAGCGTTTATGAGCCATGAATGGGTATTAAACCTCACAGACAGATCAATATCAGAAAAATATAAGAATGATAGTAAACTAATGATTATCCTATTGGGAAACAGTTTAAATGTTGTTTGTGTCCTGCAGGTGAAACAGTTTAATTAAGTGATTAGTTGTGTAATGTAGCTGTGAGAAATGAACAGTAGATGTTTATTGAATTTTCCTAAAGATCATATCATCAAAAAGTACTTTGATTAAACACACACATCATCAACTACCACGCTGAACCCAAACATCTAAACTATCATCACATAGTTGATATCGAGATTTTGAATAAACTACTGCCACACAGTTGTTTGCCTCCGGGCAACAGTCAAGTTGCACTTACATCCATGTCTGTGAAAACACTGAGGCTTCGCACACGTCTTCCTCCGGCAGCACTCGGGACAACCAGCACAGTTTCAAGATGGGCACCCAAGGTTCTTGAGATATAGTCAAAAACATGTTTCATGACGTCACCGTCACCTTTACCTTTTATCTTCGACCGCCAGATTCCAAGTGGACGCTTGTGCCAAATTTAAGGAAACTCCCTCAAGGTCATCTTCAGATATTGCGTTCACAAAAATGACCTTGACCTTTGAACACCAAATTCTAATCAGCTCATCATTGAATCCAAGTATATGTTTGTGTCAAACTTGAAGAGATTTCCTCAGGTGTTCTTGAGATATCTCTTTCACAAGAATGAGACAAATGCAAGGTCACCGTGACCTTGGCCTTTGACCATCAAAATCTAATCGATTCATCCTTGAGTCCACTGGAACGTTTGTGCCAAATCTGAAGAAATTCCCTTAATGTGTTCTTGAGATATTGTGTGACGAGATCATAGGGACCTGGACTTTTGACCTTTGACCACCAAAATCTAATCAGCACATTGTTGAGTCCAAGGTAATGTGTCAGATTTGAAGAAATTCCCTTGAGGAATTCTTGAGATATCGCATTCACAAGAATATGCTGGACCGACAGACTATATATAATATAACGCCTCTGGCCTTGGCTATCGCTATCGCAGAAGCATGAAAATACTGTAGTATTTTAAATATTTGATATTACCCAGCTAAGAGTAGACTAAAGGCCCTCACTACTTTCCACTGTAAGCATGTGACAGCCAAACTCTACGGGGTGATGGGACAAAGCTCTACAGGGGGTCCAGCACTGCCAAGAACTGAAAGGGCCCTGCTCTGCTTTATGTCACAGCAGCTGACACACATAAATCCAAACCACATAGGCAGCTCCTCTGTCACACACGCGCAAACATAATACACAGACACTCAGTCATGTAGGAGGGAAGAAAAAAACATGAAACAACTGTGCGTAATTCAAGTTCTTTCTTTTAGGCTGTGTACCTCTTGTGAGCTGGTGAATCTTCAAATGTGTGTTTGCGTAATCCTGGCCAATTCAAACAGTTTTGTTACGGTAAAGAATGGGGGATTAGATTATGGAGCTTCAAAGCCAAATATAGAAAATGCATGTGAGGGATTATAGACACATCAAAGAATAAGGATGGAGAATAAATTAGGGTGCAGTTTCATCTTCCATCTCCCTCTCTCTGTCTCGTTTCTCATCTTTCTCACTGAAAGAGGCAATGAAATGCACAGGTTCGTTTTTTGCTTAATTCAACACACTGGCCTTATATATGGGTTTTACGCGTCTTTGTGTATGTATGATGGCATATAGTATTGGCAATTTGGCTGTGTTTTTCAGCATTATGTATATATTGGTGTCTTTTACATTATTTTTCCATCAGTGTGGCTACAAAATATGTCACATTTCAAAATGATATATTCAACATTTGAAAAACGGCCACAAAAAGATTGGGTACATTAAAGTTATGAGTCATAATTCTTGTTTTCGGGTCAGGATATAATCACAGGCTGCAGAAATGAGAAGATGGGCCAAAAGCAATGTTCATGAAGTGTGTGTGTGTGTGTGTGTGTGTGTGTGTGTGTGGGTGTGTGTGTGTGTGTGTGTGTGTGTGTGTGTGTGTGTGTGTGTGTGTGTGTGTGTGTGTGTGTGTCAGTCACTGGAAGAAGTAAAGTGTCATATTCAAAGACGGGAGCCTGAATTGCTGACTCCTCCGTGACTGACAGAACCCGAGGGCGGCTGGAATGATTGTGTTTGAATGCCTCTTATGCAATTAGGGTGCTGTTATTTTGACTATATGAAGCCCTAAATGTAGGGATTATGCTGCAGTTTGGCAATTGCAATACTAAAATATCTTCAGGGTTTAAAAACCCACACAGTACGGTTATGAAATGTGCTTTTTTACATTGTAGAGCGCTGAGGACGAGGAACAAATCAGCCAGAGTGGATATGAAAACTGCAAACATGTCTGAAGAGGAATAAAAGACACCTTACATATGCTAAGGAGCGGAGTGCAGCCTAATTATGTAATTGCTGGTCTTGAAAGTTCACCAGACGAAGCATGATGAGAGTGTGTTTGTGTGTGAACACCACTCTTGTTTGTGTATTTTGTTGTGCGCGGTGGCTGGTGGCCAGTTCCCGGCAGATCTGGGAGGATTGTGGCTTTATTCTCATAACTGGATGTTAATCTTGTGTGGAATCCAGCACTGCTTCCGGGGAACGTCGCCTGTGCAGCACTAACATCGCCACCTGGTCCTCGGGACACTAACACACACACAAACACACACTGTTATAGAGTCATAAGCTCCTCTGTGCTCACAGAGTGGGTTTATAGTTCATGCAATCATTCGCAGACTGAGTTTCATTACATAAAAGTGATTGTTGGTGGCTGTGCAGGGACAGAAAGCAGTGTCTCTTATTCACCAGTTAGCTGAGCTGGAGTCTATATGACCTTACAGTTGAATAGAAAATATGCCACCTAGATAAAGTTGTGTGTTTCTGTAATTGTGAAATAGTTACAGAACCATGTTTGTGTCATATTGGGAAATAACTTGCTGCAACTCTGACATGACTGTTGTTGGCAAACTGTCAGTACTGAGCATGAGTCATTGATAATAAGGAGGATGAGGATTTGGAAAAGTTGGATTTTTTTTTTTTTGCGGCAAGTGTAGATTTTAATCCTGCCAAGTCAAAACACTGCCAACATCACTGACAGCTGTAGTAGCACTGAACATTTGGTAAAGTCGTTTTGCAAGGATCTGTTTAAAAAAAACAAAATGCACCTGGCTGTGTGTCAGCATGGGAAACAGAATCAAGGAGGGAAATTAATAAAAATTGGTGGCGTATATTTAGGAGGAACATCATGTCAGTTTGACTCTAAAAGAAAGGATTTTCATCATCAATTTCCCCTTTTCAAGAAATCTGACTCAGCAGGACAGGGAAGTGGGCAGAGTGTAACTTCCCATTCAAACCAGCGCAAATTAACTCCATCCCTTGCGAGAACATAATAACCTCTGCATGAGTTTCAACCTTTGACCCTTTAGGCGTTTTCGGCCCCTCCTTTCCGTCATGGGAACAGTCTCCCCCTGTTTATGGCAGTTTAACGGACCTCAGATGTCGCCGCCAGCAATCGGTGTGTGTAGGTGTGTGTGATCTCTGCTGCCCGCTGTGGGTGTGTCGCTGGGCGGGGCCACAAAGGTTCATATTACACGCTGATTGGTCTTTAATGTTCGATGAAGGCGGGGCTAATTCAGTCATTGGCCCAACTGCCCGTCCATTAAATGCGATTATGCTGCGTTCAGGGACTCCTCGTATTATTGTGTTATAATAGAAAATGCATTTAAATTGAAAACAGCACTTTGCTTCATTTTCATATGACCTTTTGTGCAGTGTTAGAATTTTAAAAGTTCATGTATGGCATTTAGGTACTATTTTAAGGTGCTTGTACTTGATTATTTTCATTTCATCTTATTTCCACTACACTACATTTTATTTCAGACACAAGCACTTTTCACTACTCCGCTATATTTTGCATCAGCTACAATATTCTGATAAGAGGGGCCATTAAGCTTCAAATGAGTACTTTACATTTGATACCTTATGTGTAGCTAAAAAATACTTAAGTAGGCTTATTTGTACTTGTAATTTGTTTTTGTTTTGCTTTGTATTGCGGTATTGCTATACTTCTATAAAGGAGCACTACAAAAGCTGTGAAAACAGCTAAAGAATGTATTTTGAGGCTCTGATGATAGCTCTCCAAAATTTGAAACAAAGCAAAACATTAATAAAGTAATACAAAACCAAAACCTGAATATGTCATCATATTTATCTGAGATAAGGCAGTTTAAGTTGGGGGCTGAAAGAAGTTGTGGAAAGTGAGGAAATAATGTAAGACGATATCAAGCTGCATTGTGGGAAATGTAGTA
Organism: Plectropomus leopardus; assembly: GCF_026936395.1. Taxonomy (NCBI): domain Eukaryota; kingdom Metazoa; phylum Chordata; class Actinopteri; order Perciformes; family Serranidae; genus Plectropomus; species Plectropomus leopardus. The sequence continues at coordinate 12,456,836 of NC_142177.1, read as the reverse complement.
CTAAGTATTTTTGGATCTTGACCCATACAGGGCACTGAAAGTCTGGTCATTTCAGCCTCTGTTGCATAAATTTTGACCATTTTTGTTTTAAAATGACTCTTGAGAGTCCCCCAAAATTCACTGAAAGTGACATAGTAAATGGCTGGAATATCCATTTATGTACAGGATCTTTTTCCACTGAAGCTTTGTGTGCCTCTATAGCACATGCGTCATGTTTAGGAGATGTCTTGCATTTGCAAACTAATACAGACCTAATTCTAATCAGTATCCATGGTTATGGGTTGAGTTTGGCAAGTGGTAAATAATTAGGGCCTATCTAACCTTTTTGCATTTTAATCTTATTTCCGGGCGAAATTATCCTCCATATACCTCTGTAATGTAGACTACTGTTAGTTTGAAGGTATTGCTATCAATTTCAGAGGTGCACTAACACTCCGAAGGTGTACCCAGTATTTCCGACAGCCCCTGAAGGCAGCATTACCCCCTACAGTTTACGGTCTCAGCTCCGATTCAACGTGATCGCGTCTCTCAGAGCAGCGCTGTGGTTTCTGTGAGGAGCGCTCACACGCTTCGCCCTTATACGCACTTTAAACAGGATGTGGCAACTGAGACAGACTACGGAAAGACAAAAAAGCGGGTTAAACACTGCGATGTGACGAACACCAGTGAGCCAAAAAAAATGACCACCACCACAGCGGAGCACAGCACAGGAGGAGTCCCGATGAGGCAGCTCACCGCCGGCAGGTCTTGACGGCTACTCCCGCTGACCTGAGACGCCCAGCACCACCGCAGCACCGCGCGCTTTACACACACTGAAAACCCAACATAGCCCAAATCCCCCATATCTCATTGGTGAACCTTGAAAACGACAATGGCGAGCCAGGGCGACTGCTGTGTGAAGGTTGCATTGAGGTAAGCCTCCGACGTCTGTCTGCTGGAAATCTGCCGACCTTAGCAGACCACATTGTGTCTGTGCCTCCTGGCGATTAATTAAATGCATCCTGCACACCTATAGTCTCATTTGACACTCCTACTGTCTGTGCTTATGCAGGATAAAGCTACACAGAAGAGCATGACACCTTGTTTTGTAATGCATGGGTGGTGCTCTGCTCAGTATTGATAAGGCAAAGCATGTGCCAGCACCACGCTATCTCTGTATGATTGTTTTCATGTTGGGGGGCATAAGTCCTACACAACCTTAGTCCTTTTTTGTGAGGAGGGGAGCTTGCATTGATGATTTAACATTGGGTGAAGTGACAAGGGCAGCTGCAGCCAGGTGCAGGGAGGAGAATGGGCGTTTCTCCTCAAACCAATTTTTGTATTCTCAAAGGCAACTACCTGCAATTTCACCTTATCATAACCAGTGATACATTTTACATGTGCATGGCTGCTCAGCAACCAGCTTTTGAAAGCAAAAGCTTTTTTTTACCCTGCCTCTGCAAATGAATCGTGCACAAAGAGATGCTCTCCTTCAGAGCTGTGTCATTCACTGCCTTTGTTGGAAATGCACCCAGAAGCTCGGGTAGCAGAGCAGCTTTTGGATTTGCATCAGGAGATATTAGCAGCCCATCCACTGTGTGTGCCAAGAGACTAAATGCAGATAGAGAGAGAGAGAGCACATAAATGTGCATGTGCTGGCACTGGACGCCTCTTAAACTCATGACTTGAGTGTGATGGGGGCTGCGTCTGCTCATTTTGCAGTGTGTGGAGCTGAGGCGGTGGTCTGACAGAGGCACTGTCCTATAACTCAGACTCTGCCACAAAAGCTAATGAATCCTATTGGTCATTCTGAGAGTCCATTGTGAGAAGATTAAGAGAAAATAGGCGCACACCCTCTCTTATTGCAAAAATGTAAAGCAAATGCAACAAAGTACTAGTGAAATTTTTGTTTTCTTCATCAAGAACTCCTTTGAGATCCTCCGTCAAAGTGGGGGTAGAGGATGGGGGGTCGGCCCAGTGCAGCAGCCTTTTAAGATGAACCTTACAACTGATGGCCCCATTTCCCCAGGGGAGGTTTCAGAATCACTTGTCAATCAGCCGTTGAGTGAATCTCCTTTGTGCTTGTTCACAGCGGCAACTGTAACAGGATGTGGGGTGATGTGTTGCCAAAAAAAGTCAAAGAGAAAAGGTGAAAAGAGAAGTCACTGAGACAGCTGGTGGCTGCTGCTCAACTGAAGTTATTGATTTAAGTCTGGAGAGCAGAGGCTTCTTGTGGAAGTGAATGAGAGGAGGTGACATATAGCTTACGCACACTGCCCGTATGCCCGCATGTTAAGCTTTCTCAATCTTTTTTGAGGTGATGCAATATTGACATGATCATCATTGTGAGGATATTGCCAAACGTAACCAGAGAGGGCCAAATGAACACAGAGGGCATTATCACAATGGTACTTTTGAAGGAGCAGTTTGTATGATTCGGTGGCATTTAATGGTGAGGATTGCAAATTGTAACCAGCTAAAACTTCTCCCATGTGCCAAGTAGGAACTCCTGGTTAAGATTCAAGGTTTTAGGCGGAAGCTATATTATCTGCAGAGTTCTCTCCCTCTCCAAAACAAATGGACCAGATGATTAGATCAGTATTTCTCTAAAGCTGGTTGGCTTGTCGCAGACAGACTGCTATACCAGCACCTAGTTTGTGCTCACCTTTAATTCTCTGATAACTTAGGATACAGAGTTGAGCCAAGTCATCCGCAGAGGTTTCTTCCTCTCATAAACAAACAAATCCAGTGATTTAAACCATTAAAAATATCAAATAACAGGGTGTCAGTGGCTGAGTAGATAAAGCAGGTGCCTCGTGAATAAAGGCAGTGTCCTTGCCACAGCAGCCTCAGGTTCAACTCCCGCTTAAGGCCCTTTGCTGCATGTCATCCCTGCTCTCTCTCCCCTTTCACACTATTGATCTGTCCTATCTAATAAAGGCTAAAATGCCCAAAAAATAACCTTTATAGATATATATATATATATATATATTGAATAACATAGTTCCACTTTAAAAATCAATGTTTCTTCAATGTCGTTTGGCTTGTTACAGATAGACCACTTTCCCAAAAAAGGCATGGTCACATTTTTCTCCACACATTTAGGAAGTTGTAACTGGGAGCCGAATTATCCACAAAAGTCTCTTTCTTTCCAAAACAAACGGACGCAGTGTTTAAAGCCGGTTAAAACGCTGAATAAAGCAGTTTCACATTAAATGAATGGTTTCTGAAATGCTGCTTGGCATGTCGCAGACAGGCTGCTAGCCCAGCACCTCATGTGTGTTTTTCCCTTGATAACTTAAGATGCAGAAACTCAGGAGGGTTTTAGGAGGAGATGAACTATCCACAGAGGTCCATACCTCTCCAAAACAAACAGAGCTGGTGATTTAAAGCAGAACAAACACAGAATAGAGCAGTTTCAGGTTAAAAATGAGTGTTTTTTTGACTGCTTGTTGCAGGGGTGCTGCTAACTATGGTGGCTGACATGAAAACCTGAATGGTGCTATCTAGGGCCAGTGTTAAGTTTGTCCGTTCTGGGCTAGTGTGAAAAAAAATGGCAATGCAACATAGTAATGTCTGTGAATGAAGACCTGCTCTCAATGTAGACATAAACGGCTCATTCTAAGGTAACGAAAACACAACAAATCTTATTTTGGCTCTAACACAACAAATAAAACATATCATACTATATTCTATTTCTGCCAATATATCCCCCTAAATCCTACAAACTGCACCCTCAAATCAGTTTTATTAGCAGAAACTTCACGTTGTAATTTAAAAGTTTGCATAATTACATGACATGCTGGTGGGCGAGCTGCTCCTTTTCATCATGTGTGATCTGCGTGTGTATTTACATGCCTTGTGAGTGCCACCAAAAGCGTCTGAGTGTTTGACAGGAAATGGGAAGCCTACAAATAAACACACGGAGAAGGATAACTTCCTGCCGCATAAGCGACAGTTTTCCCAATGACCGATGAGTGCTTTTTTCTTCCCTGAGAAAGTCAACTGCTGATAAGAGGGGATGGTGTTTAATTGCTCCCATGTTGTGCAGCCCTTGGGCAGGCTGCGTAAGGCTTGGGGCCCTGTGTTTGTGTGTGTGAGCATGCATTTGGAGGGCAATGAGGTTGTCTTTAGGCCCAACCAACACACACACACACACACACATACACATACACAGTCTGCGTCGCCAGCATCCATTTCCTGAATGTCTGCGCTGCCTTCCCTAAACAATGGCTGTGTAACCAGTGACATGACCTACAATCCTGCATTCAGACCTGACTGCCTGAGGAGTGGACGTGGATATGACACACACACACACACACACACACACACACACACACACACACACACAAACTTAAGTCAGTGCTTCTGCATTGCAGTCAAGTCAAACATGACGACATGCATGTAATGTAACTCCCTCCTAAGTGGCTGTCGCTAAATTGCTTCTGGCTCGGCTGTTTCATCTTCGTACAGCTGCCTCCGCTCAAAAGAAAAGCTTAGTCTGATACAAACAGGCTATAGGGATAAGAAGACTCCTACATTTCCTGAGTCTCGCCCATTTGAACCCCCACACACACTCACAATCATGCACAGACATACACGCGGTTTCACTTCACCTCGAGGGTGCCTCCACCCCTCGGTGATGTTAAGTTGAGTGCTGCACTTGCTCCGATTGACAGCTTTATGTTGGGCTCTGAGCGTGCGTGTGCTGCTATAAATGTCAGTAATTCAGCTTTTGTGTGTATGCATGTACGCTAGGAGTAACTTGACATGAGAGTTACGAGCAGCGTGTTAATTGCCATCTGCATTTCGATCTCTGTCTTCTCTGCAGCTTTGCCACCTTCAGAGCGGCAAGTGACTCTTGTCTTCCACCGAAGTGCTAAGTCAGCCTCCGTAGCTGCGTATAAATAGACACAGAGACCAATCTGTTTAGTGCTGTTGTGGTCTTTGACCTTGTGACTGCTGCTTGATGTTCTCACCTTAACAGAGTCTATTCAAGGCTTCACTAAACATTTGATTTGAGATCTGTTGTGAGAAATGACCTGAGGAAAGTGATTACTTGTGCGTTTCATGCATTTGTGGAAGGTGATGGCGTGGAAATGGAGCACAAAATATTCAGTGTTCTTTCAGAACCCACAGGTGGATGACTGGGGCGTTTTGGAAAGTTATGACGCAGTGTGCTGTAGCTTAGAGGCGATGGGAGCTCAGCTGAGAAAAAGATTATCTTTCATCTCTCTGGTTTTCATTTAACAGTTTCATCAACTGTGGAAACACACAAGTTTTTCATAAATCTATAAAAGTTTTACAGACTTACACAACCCCGTGACCAAAACACTGACTTCAAAACAAAACAGGAGTAGCGAAATACAACTGCGGAAGAGGCCCCTCACAGCTGATGCACAAAGGCTTTAAATGGGAGTTTTTTTTGTTGTAGGACGTATGTCCTGTGTCGGCCACCAGTCTCGCCTGTTTCCTGTGTGTGTTAACGGTTTGCCACACAGGCTCTGTCTGGGTTACACAGCTCCCTGGGGGGTTGCCTTTTAAAATCATTGAACTCTGGTGGGAAACAGTGTTTTTTCATGTGTGAGACTCAACTATCAGCCTACAGTATGACGAGTCACAGAGTAGTGCTGCAACGTAATCTTCTCATGAGTGCTGTCTTACGCTTGGTCTCAACATTTATCCCCCTATTGACCGGCTGGCTGCAGATTTACAGTCACCGGGCAGGAAATAGTGAAAGTGATTTTGCTTTGTTGTTGGGTGTCGCTGCTGAAGTTATGTCCAATCACTGATTCGGCCTCGTACCAGGGAAGAGGAGCAGGAAACATGACAGAGCACACGCCCAAGTTGGCCGTCCACAGTTGTGCATCACTTCCTCCTCACGCTGGCCTGCCGGTCACATGTTTTTTTTGTTGTTGCCCTTCAAACCTGTTAGATCTAGCAGCTCTGTGTGAATGTCTTTTGTAGCAAGAGTGCTAAAGTAGCTCAACATTGTGTGCACAGTATGTGCTGTACATGCATGTGTCACTGCAGTGTAGATGGAAGAAACCTCTGACATGAAACCTGAAAGCTGATAGGAACATCATGTTTTTACCAAATGACATGGTGATGTGTGGAGGGCAAGAGCGTTTCATAACAGTAACAGGCTTTAAAAGAATAATACTGGGTGTTTTGTTCATCACCTATCGTAACTGTTGCATAATCAGGCTCAGAGGCTTTACGGGCAGATTGGGGCCGAGGAGGTGAAAAAAGGTCTGCGGGACAAAGAAGTTAGTGAGGTTGCCGAGTTACACCTTTTAATCCTGGTTTTCCAAACAATAACAAAACTCCTCTTAATGACACGTGATGACTGGTGTATAATAGAGTTATTTGATTGTACGTCTGAGATGGCCTCACTATCAGGGAAGTGGTTCCTGTGTATAGATCGTAATAGGATGGAAATGATTACACCCTGTGCGTAATAGATTTCACCCTATCAGGTGATCTAATGGTTTAAATACACGAGCTACAGGCAATCATTTTTGCATTTAAACCAGTAGATTATAAATTTTAGGGACTTGGCACAGCCTCTGGTATTAAAATAAGTTGTGCAACAGTCTGGTCTGTTGATGAACTTCTCCTTGCTAAGTGCATCAGCACTCCCAAATGGTGTGCTGCTGTTGCAGAATGACTTCCTGTGAGGCTGCCACTGGACTATCCACACTTCCTGCTCACTTCCTGCTTTGTGAACTGCTGATGAGACCGTTGACATGACACAGTTAAAACTGCAGTTCATAACTTTTTTGAAAATAATTTTTTGTCATATTTGCTGAAATTGTAACTATAGTGTGAAAGAAATATATGAGGCAGACAATCTATGGAACACCTTGAAATAAGTCATCTGCTCTGTAGCCTGAATGAGAAGATTAGTTAAAGTCCTGCTTTATTTAAAAAAAAAAAAAAAAATCCAGCTCTTTTGAGACAAAAAGGGCCTGTTGTTCCTGACTCAAAAATGGAAAACACACATTGATCCCTAGTGTGCTAACTGCATTCTCTGCTGACGACACGTCATCTCAAACTTCCCTCCACATGTTTGCCTCGTCCTTTTATTTTCTCCTGCTCAAGCTCGGCTGCACCGTGCAGCCTGAAACTGTGACCAAAATGCTGGAATGTCACCAGCTTTCTCCCCCCTCCTCAGCTCCTTCCACCCCCCTTTCGCCCACTCTTGCACATGCACACACACATGCATATCGAGATCTGTATTTATTTGAATTCATCCATTTGAATTCAGTTGGGAATGAAAGGCACCTCAGTCTGGACATTTGCATTTTTCTGTTATCAGGGTCTCATCATATGTCAGCTGGAGCTGGCCTTCTAAACAGTCCTAACTATAATCATTCATGCTGCTTGGACACAAGAAAACCATAGAAATTGTGTGGTCAACACAGCCAAATAATTAATTAAGTCATTTTTTAGCATGGAGTTAAGTACATTTATTTTCAAACCTCTTAATATTTTAAACCATATAACCAGTGTTAATGTTTTGACATTGTTGTGGTCACTTAGAAATCATAGGGGATCTGTGTGTGTGTGTGTGTGTGTGTGTGTGTGTGTGTGTGTGTGTGTGTGTGTGGGAGGGGGATGAGGCGTAGCAGAGGCCCTTTAAACAGAGCACCTCTCGGGTGAGCATAGACAGAGAACACAGTGTGAATGAGTCTGATGTCACTGCAGGTCTTTGTGCTCTGTGCTGAGTTTGCACACACACACACATGCAGATAAAGACACACTGAGCAAGGGCAGAGAGCTGGAGGGTAACAGGGGATGAAGAAGAGGCTGTGTTATTTTGAGAGTGAGGTAGACAGGAAGGGGCGAGAGAGAGAGGTTTGGAGAGTCAATTTTCTGATGTCGTCTTTGTTTTATAAAAACTGCTCTCCCTCCTCTGAAAAGAACGATGCTTCCTGCAATTCAACACAACAAATACAAAGAAAAATCAAAGAGGGAAAAAGGACAGAAGGGGGTGGGGAGTCGGGGCGTAGTGGAAAAAGGAGCAAATGTCTCTTTTGTTGTCAAAAGGGCTACTGTAGCATGCAAATATGAGCTGTTAGCCAAACACGCAATCAGTGTGTGTCTGCCTGGGTGCGTCCATGTGTGTGTACGAGCGTGTGTGTGTGTGTGCGTCTGAGCATCGTGTGTATGAATAATTTGGGCACAGCTGCACGTGTTTGCCATATTCCCACAGAGGGAGGAAGAGACAGAGATGGAGGGGTTGTGTCTAGACTATATCGAGTTTATTGACTTGTCTATTTTAATGTTCTTTCTAAAGAATCAAAAATTACATTCTCTGATGCTTTTTTCAATCTACAAACTAGAAATATAATGTGACTTGCCAGTAAACAAGTGATAGGAGTGTCTAATTCAAGAATTCCCCTTCCCCCTACTAGATCTTGTTAATCACTTCATCTCGTTTGTGCCTCTTTAAATGTACACTTAAACACACAGACGTCTCTCCTCAGCCTCCAACATGTCTCCTGAGGCACTGCACGCTGTAACCAGGTCAGCGTTTCTGTCTCTGAGTCCATCTGAAGTAGATTTATTCATATTCACAATGTCCCTCCCCGTGAATTCATTTAAGTGAATTTTATTTCTCCTCGTGTACCATCCCTGGACAGCAAAATTGGATTTAGCCCAGTGAGGAAGTGCAGATATTATGGACGAGACAAAAGATTTGAACACCGCTAAATTTGTGCCAGACTGTGCACTGTGTGTTTGTGTGCATGCTTCAGTAGAGCTGTTGTCAGTGTTTATGTGCAGATATGAGGGGTGGGAGGTGTGTGTGTGTGTGTGTGTGTGTGTGTGTGTGTGTCTGCATGAGACCAGCTGGCCCATAATCACCTTCAGTGCTAAGTAGCTTAATCACTGCTGGAGTTTGTGTCTCTGAGTTTGTTTTGTGTAGTTGGGTGTGAATGGAGTGAGATGACAGCAGGACGAGGCTTTAAAAGTGCTGATTTCAGCACGAAATAACTGACAAGCGCGGCTGCATTATTTTTGGGTTTGGTTTTTTTTCTTGAGGTTTTTATGTCAGTCTATTACTTACCAGTATTGTTCCATATGAATTCATATTTTGGTCAAAATATGCACGTTTTAGTGTTATTTTCTTAAAACCTTTTCCATGTGACCTGACGAAGGTTTCTGCATGATGATGTTGCCACGTACAAACCCATGCAGTGCTGTGGACAGGTTAGTTGTGTTCTGGAAATAACACAATGGCACAAACAAACTTCACAATCAGGATAGCACTAGACCGGCAACTCCTTTGTGCTGTGAGGTAAAATTACCGTTTCTGTCGGTGGAGTCCGGTGGCTTTGAAAGGGCCGGTATAGTCTCACGGTTTTAGTTACCCATCAGAAAGGGCTGTCTGACGTCAAGGTAAAGCAGTATAAGTAATCTAAATAGTGTACATTTAAAATAATATTGGTTTTTTTTTCCAGGTGAACCTTCTTATTGGTTTGTTTGTTTTATTATGTGGCATTTGGAAACAAATTAACATGGCCTTCACAGGAAAGAACGCAGATGAACCTGCCTTTTAAGTTGTCCACTACTTTATTTTGTGACCAAACGTCTGTAAAACGATTTGCCACAATTCGCACAGGGCTAATTAGCAAACCTTAGCATGCTAACAAAGTTAACATTATACCTGCAAGTAAAAATGGTCATTTCAGACATGTTAGCATGGTAATATTAGCATTCAGAGTTGCTAATATGGCATTAGACTCTTGGTCTTGTTAACACTTTTGCATGTTTTAAAAGTCAAATACACAGTAATAAGCTATACAGTTTTGGCTAATCCTGTACAGTGCAGCAAAGACGCTAAAAATATGCTGCATTTAATGACTTACATTATACCAGAAGTAAGGCTCGTAAGTGTTTTTTTAAATTAGCGTCATAGCAGCACTATATTGTATGATTCTACCGAATATCACAGTTATAACAGCTTGTGAAATGTTGAGACTGATTCAGGAAGTGTGATAAATGGGTACACAAGCACTTGGAAATAATGGGAAAAGCTAGCCTAAAAGGCCCCTTCTGGTAGAAAATTAGCATTAGCCAAATGTAGGTGTAGCTCTCCATCGTGTTTGCTCCTCCATTCATCAGATTGATAATCATCATTCCAATCTAATCGCCCACTTTTTGATAAAGCACCCAGCCTCAGCTCTGCGGGGCATTTAAGGAGAATACATGTGTATGCATGTAGCTGAGAGAAAAGCAGCCCCTGGCTAAGTTCACATACCTACAGACAGACAGTGAGACAGACGTGGTGGCGGGCTACATTAGCACTCGTGCTAAATGTTGTCTGACAGAGAGGGAGGCTGGGCTGGTGGTAACGCCAAGCAACCCTCCAGGGAGGCAGACAGACGAGCAGAGTCATGGCAGCAGTCTGCAGCCAGTCTGCAGCGTGTGTTGCACACCGTGTGTGACTAAAAAAGGTGACCACGGCCACAGATTTTGGCAGCCGTGTGTTTATTTGACTTACGAGCTTTCTATTGTTTCAAGATTTACTCCACAGCATATGTATATTGCATGACTATCAGATGATTTTCAGATATTTAACATGTGAAATACACTCCATGTGAGCACATTTAACATGTCCTATCACATATTAAATATGATAACTCACAGATGGGGATGTGCGGTTTATCAGATTAAAAACAATATTTAATGTGTGAAACAATTCATTCCAGTCATGTGGTTTTGAGACGCTTTAAAAGAGAAAATTTTGCATTTCACAGGCACATGTGTCATATTTCACATGTGAAACCTTTTATTTTCACGTGCTTTCTTTGTAAGGGCGATGAACTTTGGATAATTAAAAGCAAAGTGCGAGCACAACCATTTCATTGGCTCTTTGACTTTATAATGAAATGCTTGTTGTTGCTACGTTGATCTTTTTATGAACTCTATACTGGGTTCTCCCGGTCCCACCACCATAATTTAGTTCAGTTTTGAGATATAGATTTGGGTCTGTCAGCCGAGTGTCACTAACACTCTCCAGATGATAGGTATTCACAGGGAGGCCCATCTTTAAAATGATGCACAGTCATGGCACAAACAAGCACTTTGGCTAAAAGCATCCAGTATCCATAAAAAAACAAATGTTATTCTAATGACCTGCTTCCTCCTGCTGACTGCTGAAGTTAATTGGAATCAAGCAGAAATCAGCTCACACCTCCCTGACCTTGACAAGACCGTCTGTTGTGAAAACGTAGGAAAGGAAGCTAATTTGATTCTTTCTTGTGCCTCCACCTCCCCCCATGGAGCAGCAGACAGCGCAGACGACGGGGGAGGGAGGGGAAATGAGGTGGGGGATGAGGACGTGGGGTGGGGATTGACCCAGAATCGGCTCCGATGATGCGGACTGATGTGCCCTTGTAACAATGAGAGATGCTCATCTGAGACTGAATGATGGTTACTGGTCTTTGACAGTGGGGAGAAGTTAGTTTCTTACTGAGTGGTTTTTAATCAGAAAATTGCACTGGTGTTACAGAAAAAAATCCTCTAATATTACACAGTTATTACTAGTGTTTGTATGAATAATGAATGAAATACAGTATCGCCAACCTCAGACTTTTGCATCAGAGACCTTTAAGTATAAGAAATGTTATGTCTGAGTTTAAAGCCTGAGGGCACGTACACGTAAATAAATGCAATCTGTGATGCCTCATTTGTTATTGGCCAACGTCCTTTACAGCTGATGTCATCACCACTTTGTGTTGTAGTTTCATGTGTAGCCACGCAGCTCCTTCCCGCTATACCTGATACTATCAGCAAAAAAATGTGATATTTGAGACCCTGAAGTATCCCGCAGATTCCTTTACTCCTGCATTTTACCCTTGATGTGCTGGTTTGTTGTCACGGTACGTAGACGTGCATTCATCTTTCGATTTCAGAGACAACACAGAAAAAGAGAGCAGCGAGGTTGTGTATTAAGGCAGACTGACGACAGTGCATGTCTTTTGGAAATAAATTCCACATGAAGATAGTGAGTTGATCTTTCTGGAGCAGTCGACCGAGCCCTTTCCAGACAATGTAGGACAACTCTGTACTTGAAGTCCGGCTTGGTTAAGAAAACGCTCATGTTAACATCGATGAACCAGTTCGCTCATTTGTGCTCCAGTGTGTGACACAGCATGCTAACACAACCAGTCAATTCAATGAGTACAATGTATGTGAGCCCTGCTCTTTCCTATCGCCGGTTACGAATCGGCAGCAGCGCCTCGGGCCACAGGGCCGCCAGTCTGTGAGGTTTGTCCCATAGATAAGGTTAATACGAAGGCTGTGAATTGTGGCTTGCTTCATGTATTGTATATCTGAGTGTGGAGGTGAATGGACTGCCAGTGAAGCATCAGATGAGTGTGTGAAAGTGCCTTTCAGTGTAATTCAGAGAGCAGAGAATATCGTCTGTTGGTGGAGTGGTCGTTTGTATGAGCTTGGATTTCAGTTTTTGTTCTCCGTGCTGCTACAATAGAGACCTTTCATTGTGTTCATGTTGGACAGGGTGTATAGAGTAGATATTTGATGTAACTGATATCAATGCTTCAGTGATGTGATGTAGGTTAAGCAGAAAAGCAGGGCTGCAACTAACATCTGCTTACATTACTGGTTAAACTCGCCAATATTTTCAATTTAGTCTCTATATTAAAATCTTTTTTCTAAGCCAACATGGATGTGAAATCCATAAAATGCTCAAAAGAAATTTGAATGTCTATTGCCGTTTTTACGCAGAGATCCCGCAAAGCACGCTAATGTTCTGGAAGAAAAAGGGGCGTAACTGTGTGACTCGTAACAGAACAGCCTCGGCCTCCAGTGTGGCCTAAGTGTCAGGCACCCATATTAAGCCTTATTTATGGTAGGCCGCTTACGATTTTATTGAGTGCTGGTTGATAGAAACAATGTATTTTTGACAGAAAAAAGGGTTTCCTTTTACTTATTGATTCATTAATTTTATTTCCTGACCCAATGTGGTGAGTAGGGACTCTATAAAATATGTTGCTTTGACCCGGATGGGTGTGGTGTAGCAGGACGGAGCAGTGCACGCGCCTGCAACCTGACTGCCTCAGCCCTTCTCAGCTCGTGGTTACTTAGTTACTTTCCACCACTGCAATTAGTGAAGGCCGTATGATAATCTGTGTGCACCTGTCTGAATACAGAACAGAAGTTCAGGATTATTTTGGTTTGATGATAACAAGAAGTTGGACTGTCAAACTATGGGCTTATTTAATTTGTAAAGCTTTGAAAATTTGGCAAATTAGACTGAATGATACACTACATACATATGTGCGATATGAGCTGCACTACATACTGTACAATATAAGATCGGCTGAATCAATGCATTTCATGTATAAGGTGACAGAATACATGGAGCCAAAAATCTTAGTGTTTCTTCATAATTGATGATCATAAAAAATGTCAAAATCATCTCTGTTTGAAGTCATTTAGGCGTGAAGTCTCATGTGGGTTTAATTTTGGGGTGAAGGCAAATAATAGGTTAATAAACAACTTCTGAGGTGGCAGTTTTGCTTGTTTAACCAACAGATGACAAGATGCCTCTCAGCCACAGGCTTTAATAATACCACTCTCAATCTGAACCGATGAGAATGCGCATCAGGCACATGCTACTTTGTGACGCAGGACGTAAGGCACATATACGTACATCAGGACCCTTTTGTGATTCGAACAGCTGTCTGTGCAGATTACACTTAGCTAAACGTGACAGAAATAGAGTGCCAAAAATGCAGGGGATCTCTGGTAACCATAGAGAGGACTTTCGCTTTGAGAAACATTGAAAATGACATGCAACTGTTTAATTTCTGGTGAGTGACACATAAATCAGGCCTAAGGAGCTCCAAGACCTTATTTTTTTCCAAAGTTTACAGACATTTTAGGTCGCTGTTATTGCTGCTAGTTGGTTTCTAAATCTATCAGTGTTGGGTCGCACACATAACATATAGTCAAAACATCACACCCATCCCTTCTGTCGAGTTGCACTTTTTACACAGACGTATATTCGGCTCTATTAGTACCTCCACTGCTGGCTTAAAAGTGAAAAAACTCTGTTGGTGAATCCGAATAATGGCACATTTCCACCTTAAACATGCTGTTCAAGGGGAGCTTATAATTAAATGACAACTGGGCAAACACCATTTGCTGCTAATGTGAAATTCTCAACTAACAATATTAATTTCCTGTCACATAAGATAAATTAATGCAGCAAATCCTCACAATTGAGCCTGAATCACTTGAAAAAAGATGATTAATCAAAGTATTTTGTGAATATTTTTCTTGATTAATTGAATCATTTCAGCTTCCATACAAGTAAACATACATGAGGATGATGAGCAAATTTCAATTTTCATCATTTTCACCTGAAGCATGCGGTCATTACAGCGGCCTCGTGGACACATTGAATTGCACCCGGCATTGCGCCCTGGGAGAATCGGCACGTGTGTGTCAGCGAGGTGAGACAGATGCCAAATGGGAGTGGCAGAGGGTGTTCACTCTGAGTCTGCCTGCCACCACCTGGGCGAGCCAGCTGTCCACGCCCAGCGCCAGCCTCTTGTGACCACTGTCCCACTTCCACTGCTCACACTTATTCAGCTCTTCCTTTTATTTACTTCATGCACCACTGCCTCATTTTACCCAAGCGTTCCTCGTTAGTGCTTTCTTTTCCGGTGCTCCCACCTGAGCCCGCCATTTATTCTTTAAACCCTGCTGTCTTTGTGTCCACTTGTATCTTTTTTTAATCGTGGTATTCTGTCTCCTTAACTCAGAGGTCAAGACTCGCTTAATGCCAATTCTCATCCCTCATTCACTTTTATTTGATGCCAGCTTATTTCATTCATAGCTAACATGACCTTACCTTGCCAGGGACAAAGCACAGTCAGGTGCCCATTGCTTATTCCTGCCATCCTCTTACAGAGTGTTGGATCAGCATATCAGCTCCTGAGTGTGTGTGTGTGTGTGTGTGTGTGTGTGTGTGTGTGTGTGTGTGTGTGTGTGTGTGTGTGTGTGTGTGTGTGTGTGTGTGTGTTTGGCCACAGGCCTCTCAGCCTGCTGTGATGTCGGGCCCATGTGGAGGATTGGAGACCAAAGCGAGAGACATTTTTTGTAGTGAATGGCCTGCTTCCATAACCCATTATGGGAGAGTGTGTGTCGCTATTACACTCGTGCACATATGCTTAACTGATCACTATAAGAGCATGGCATAGATGTGAAGTGAAAGGTGTCTCTGATGGATTGTGATGGATAGAGACAGAGAGATGAGAAGCTCGATGGGAGGGAGAGAGACAGTTGATGGTTTTATGTGCGGAATCACAGCAGACAGCTGATCCAGGAAATCAATGGGAGGACTGATTAAATGGGTGGCGGGACAGAAATGCCGACTGTAGCTCAATAATCAAAAATGGAGCCTTTCAGCTGCACTGCTTGCGTTTTATGGAGGCAGTTGATATTACAGTTACTGTTTGATAAATAGGCTTTAATTAATGAAAGCTGTAAGCTACAGGAAGATGTTCATTAGCACTAATACGTTTAATGAAAGGCGAGGAATTGCAATTTGAAATCTTAATTTCTCAGCCAAAAAAAAAAAATGCATTGACTAATTGGGATGTGAAACACTTACTATAAATGCTCATGATGTTTGTGAATACACTTATCTGGAAACATATTTGATAGTATAGCCCACTATACAGAAAATATATACAGGTATTTTCACATAGAAATGTTATATATTTCAATGAGCTCCTTAAGGTTGACCACTGCTCACATTTAAACCAAAACCAGCATACCAGCAAATCGGTACTGGCACCCAACAGTATCTTTCTTTGGTACTTATTTTTTGGTACTTTTTCTTTTATGACAAAAAAGTCATTTTTTAAGAAGCTGCAGAGGTGACATAGAAGACTAAAATGCAGTTCTGCTTCTCCGCTCTTTTCTGATCACACAGAGTTAATCCTCTGTCTCTGTAATCTACCAGTGATACTGTTTCTAATATAATAAAGAAAAGAAAATAAGCCACACGCTGAAACTATTGCAGCAGATTGGTGGTGCAGTAATAGTTTTGAATCACATGGAACCCAGCGGAGCGACAGCGCAGCTCCCTGACCGGCTTCAGGGTGCTTCAGGGCAAGTACACCTAAGTAGTACTCGGCTGTCCTGACGTAATTCAGTCAGTATGCTTAAAAGTACAGAGTTCAGCTCCCAACCAACCCACCAGAACAGTTGACTTGTTGTTGGTCAGTCTGTCAGCCCATCTTTTTGGTCCAGACTGAAATATCATAACAGATATTGGATGTATAACCATTAAACTCTGTCTAGACGTTCGTGGTTCCCAGAGGATGAATATTACTGACTCAAATTATCCTCAGATTTTTCCCCTAGTGCCACACTGAGGTCGGCATTTTTGGCTTTTAATGAAATATCTCAACAACTATTGGATGGATTTAAATGACTGCACACACATTCATGTCCCCCTCAAGATGAACTGTAATAAATCTGGCCAACTTTTATTGAAGCGATATCGTTGGCTGAAAAATTTTATTTGTGGAATACTTTAGTTTATAACCAAAACCCTTTAAAAACGAATGAAATTCCCTTCAGCCCTCAGCTGTATTTTCTACTCATTAACAAATGTTAGCACAACAATACACTAACATTGAGAGCATGGCATGCATTATAACTGTTAGCATTTGACTCAAGGTAGTACTGCACTCAATAATGACTTCACAGAGCTACCAGCTTAGCTGGATATATAGAATGTAAAAATTGATATTAATTAATTGATATTACAATAGTTTCATAATATCTTTTCTCAGTTTAACACTGTGAAACATAATTTTATATTACATGAAGGAAATTCCCACTTTAGTAGAATAAATATCCATGCATTTCTTTTTTAAGATCTAACATATTCTAAAGTTCGTCCATAGTACAAATGATTAAAATAATCCCTTTGTGAGTCTTGTCAGTTAATTTGCTTGACAATCTACTGATCACCTGACCTTGAAACAAATGCACTTCCTCACATTTATTCTGCTCTGTTGCTGGTTTTGTTAAATGGTTTTTCTCCCAGTTTTTGACCTTAACAGCCACTGGTCTGCCTCCCCTCCATCCATCGCTGCACCTCTGGGCCTCTCTGATTTCATCCCACAGTCACTGATATGCCCAGAGCTCCTAACCCAAAATAGGCCAAGCCAATTTCCTGCGTTCTCAGGCTTTTCATGTCAAACGTGACAATCTTCATGAATTGCAATAGTATCCCCCCACCCTTGTTCTCATTTTCCCCTTCCTCTTGTTCCCTCTGTCTTTCTATTTGTGCGTCTTTTTTAAGAGTTGAAATACAGTCAGAGAGCAACAGCAGAGATAAATGGTTCAAAGAGCGTTAATGAACTCCACCTCGACAGCTTTTCAGCACTTTTGTATCGGGTGTACAGTGTTACAAAGGCTGCTACCACTTGTTGTCAGGACACTTCAAAAGACACCCTGAAAGGTTCTCCTAAAGAGGTTCAAGATGCTGATCATGATTTGAGTCCGGTCGGGGACCTTTGTTGCCCATTTCTCTTTCCCCTCATTTCTGTGAAAAATCCCAGAACATGTCTATTCCATTAAGAGGTGTTAGCAGTGTGTGCAGGTTTCCAACAAGAATAGTATTTTTGGGAAGTATTTTTACCACTTTTGTAAAGTTCTTGAATATCTGGAAATCAGAGTATCTGCTGAGTTATCTTGTCCCGGTTGCTATGGCTACATGACATGCTCTCATTGACTGTGATAAGAGCACAGCTGGCTTTGTCACAGCAAGTCTAAGAGAGAAAATACACAAGGCATTTAGTTCAGCTGGACTCTTTCTAATCTTGAAAAGGACTTTGATTTTTATGCCTCCACACTGGCAATAGCTGTGGCTAGTGGCATTATGTTTTCGGGTTGTCTTGCTAGCCATATCATTCTTGTGAATGCAATATGTCAGGGACACTTTGGGGGATTTTTTAAAAAAATTTTGGTGCAAATGTCTACTTGGACTCAATGATGAACCAATTCAATTTTGGTGGTCATAAGTCACTGTCACTCATTCTTAGGATAGGATATAAAATATACAATAATAATATGATGATACAAATTGATGATGATATCTTATATCCAGAAGGTTAAAGGTCAACTTCACTGTGACATCATGATGTCCAGCAAAAACACTTTTCTGCCCATTACGCAGTTTCATAATTCAGGAACAGAAGGGGGGATGTTTGGTGGGACACTGAATTGGTGACACTCATCGTAGACACTCACTTTGAAACTGTGCTCGCTGCTGTGGGGAAGATGTGTGTGTGTGTGTGTGTGTGTGTGTGTGTGTGTGTGTGAGGCAAAACTGTCCTCACAGACATGGATGTAAACTGTAAATGCAACTTGACTGGTTTAATTGCGGGTTGGTAAAAGTAGTTTAAAATCTAAAATATTTGCTTTCAAGACAATATGACTAACCAACTCTTTATGAATGCTTGCCATACTGACATTTTACTATCATTGTTTGTCTTTCTCTTGGTCTCTGAGGAAAAAATAACTATTTAAAAAATCTCATACCTAAAAAGCTTTGTATAACATCACTGTCTGTGGTGTGCATACTCATGCACACACATGGCTGTACCAGTTGGGTTAATCCTAATCTGAACTCTGACAATGATGAAGCACTAATCGGAGGTATGGTGCAAGCAAACAGAACAGAACCAGATGGAGACGCTGTGCTGTTGTTTATGTAATCTCTGTTGGGCTGGTTGCATGAATTTAATCTCTTTCAGAAGGGAAAGTCATTTCTGCTTTAACACTACAAGGCTGTGATTTTTATGAAGTTTATATCACGTGTAGCTTGTATTTGGTCTTTATCAGGTTGTAAACTCAATGCTCATGTCATCTTACTCAGTGTGTGTGGTTAAACAGAAGTAGGATAAGAGGAACTTTGAGGATTCATCGTAAAAATGTGTTTCACTGACCTGATGGCATTTAACATGACTGTATTGTGTGTAATATGACTGTAGATGAGCTTCTTCAACAGTGTTTCATTGGCGACTGTTAGTTTCTGTTCATTTACAACCCATAAGTATGCACAGCTTCAAGTTTGGCAGCAGTTCAAGAAACAGTTTTATATTTATGTTCATTTTAAGATCAATTTCAGTGACTTGTCTGATAAAAAGGAGCCTCTGCTGTAATAGCTAAGTGCCATTAAGATTTATGAGAAATCAGGCCTGCTGTGTGTATGGGGAGCCAACACCCCATCAGCTGACAGTGTGGTTTGGCTGTGGTGCGGAGAAGTCAGCAGGGATGCATCCTGGAGCAGTTTGGAAAACCACTTGCCTACCACCGACAGGCAACAACATGCTTGGAAATAGAGGAGAACACTTTTTAGCGCACTTAATGTTGTTCAAAAGAATAATTAACGCTGGCTTTGACCTGCAGTGAAGGTTTTTGTTGGTGGTGACAGTGTTTGTTCTTGTCAAGCTGTGTTCTCAATCTGAAGGACTTAATAACATAAAAGCATGAGGCTGGCATCCATTTGTTTAATGATAAAAAGTCAGAGGTTCCTCCTGCCAGTCAACCTTCTCCCACTGTAGACGATATTTTGCACTGATAATGAGCTGTTAGACAATATTGTGTAATGGACACTGCTGGTTCAGTATTTAGGAGTCAGTGGCCACTGCATGAGTACCAACAATCATTACACAAAGGAAATGAGGTGTGTGAGAGAGGCAGAATATGAGAGGGGATATGATGACAGCTTTTACACTTGTCTCTACGCTAAGTGGTTAATAAAGAGTGAGATGACAACAGGGGGATATTGGGTCTCACCACCTCCTACTTTGTTGGACTGTGTGGAAGAGGGAGGAGAGAGCGGGGCATCAGTATAGGACAGTGTTTTAGGATGCAGTTGCAGTGCATCTGCTGATCTATAAATAAAATTCTAGTCTTTCGAGCACACGTTAGCACCAAAGCAATCGTATTTTGGCAATCAAATATTACCACAAGCAGTGGTGCAGAGATTATGTTTGTGTTCATCCTGTATCCTCTCCTCTTTTGGCTCTGTTTTGGTCTCCACCAGCTCCCGAGGGGAATATCTGTCTCTTTAGTTGCTAAATGAGCCATTTGTTTACTTGCTAGTTGCTTTGTCTGCCGTTTGACGCTGAGCAGGCAGTGCACAGATTTATCAGAGCTTTTTCACTGAAAACAGCTGAATGTGCAACTGGAAACTTGGCGAAGTTACGGACTGAACCAAAACAGTGAAGTCACAGGTCGTAAAACCAAAGCAGGAGCTGAAAGTTGGTATAATAGTGACCTTAGGGAGTCTGCACAGTCAGGTGATGATTATCTGTAGTTTCATCACGACAAACCAGTCTTTCCATAATCTCGCATAGAAAGACCTAGCTCCACACTTAGTTTTGGCGCTGTGTTAGGGCCAGAGAAAGGTCTGACTGAACCCATCATAAGTACCCACAAAGTGGGTTGTTTGTATTTCCTCAAACCAATCACAATCATCTTTGGCAGCGCTAAGCCCAGTATGCTGTGGTGTTGCTTTTGTAAAATAGCATCGGGAGAGTACCTCTTTTGGTTGAACATTTGCACATAGAGAGGTGAGTCCTTGCACCTGGTAGAGTGTGCAACCAATATAGCAAAAGGGCTCGTGTACGATCCACGGCCCTTTGCTGCATGGCGTCCACACTTTTTCTCCCCCTTTTCATTTACCTTTCCCCTATGTAATAGCTGAAAACAACCCAAAAAATTAATCTTAAAAAAAAAACACCTAAATCCCTGCAAAAGAAAACACCATATAAAACATTAAAAGATGTTTTCGTGTATAGGTTAATAGCTCAGAGGTTGTAGTAAAAGACGCGTGGAAAAAGGTGTGGCGAGACTTTCATGCAGTGACAGGAATTTTGAACAGGATAGCATGCAAATAGCGGTAGGGGAGGAGAATTCTGTCTGAGACGGGCGGCCGGTGGCAGGCTTATGTACACATACTACAGCCTGTGAGTCAGACTACTCTTTTCATATAAAACAGCAACTGTAACGATTGAGAACGTTAAAACAAAAGATTATTGCTGCTTTACTGCTGTCGGTGCCGATATCTTCACTGCATATGGAAAATCACTCTTTTGAAGGCAGACACTCGCTCCCATCAACAGAAGCGCTGCTTGACTGCATTCGTCTGCTTCACACATCCATATTAATGTGACATGAATAAGAAGAATGAATGTGTGTCTGGCTTTGTTTGGAAAAACATAACTGAGAGGTAAAATATGGGACAGGGGGAAGGAAACAAAAAGAACTGTCTGCTGTCCCTCATCAATCAGAGCAGTCCGGCCTCTGATCCTCACGAATGGGAGGATCTTCGGAGACTTGATCTGAGATGAGTACACTCCCTGCTTCCTAAAACCTGATCCTAAAAGCACAAAATCAATTTTAATTCACAGCCTCATTATACAGGCTTTATTGTGCAAACATGCTTTTCTACTCCCATGCTGCACTGATCAGTGTCCTCACAGCCCCGTTAGTCACCTGTGGAGCTTTTATTCTCTACCTGTCAGCACAACCTTTCCTGGATGGAGGACTGACTGTTGAGTCGTCTGTCAACAGTTATTAGATCTGCCGCCTGATGGGTGGAAGGGGGAGTGACTGTGTTTGCATTCAAAACCGTTGTTAGGAAACAGACACAATGTGTTGAGTCACACCGAATGTTGTGTTTGATACGTGTTTTTCCGTTATGATATTTGATCGATTGATGGAAAGAGCAGCAGAGGGAGAGGAAGCGAGGTGGCGAGTAAAAAGTCCACATTAGTCTTTGCTTGTTATCAAGAGAAAGAGGAAATGGAACAGGCCCCTCTGCTGCTTCTGCCATTCAAGCTTTTGTGCCGGTAGTCTTGTTTTCACTGGCAACAAACTGTGGGAGGGCTACGAAGCAGGCAGAGGTGTGAGGAAGAGGACAAGAGCGCAGAAACAAAAGGAGAGACAAATTACTTTTTCCTGTTCCGGGTTGATAAAGCTAAAAAGATAATAAATAACATGGAGAGAGGGAGGGAGAAGCGATGGAATAATTCTTGATTCAGAAACTTGATGTTGTTGTGTGAAAAATGAACAGTGTTAAAGGAAATGTGGACGCAGCGGCTGGCTTCCTCCGCTGGCTCAATGCCAGAGGAGAGACAACAGAGCTCTGACACACTCACAGCTCAAGAGAATACCATTAACTCTGTCTCTTCATGTGTATGTGTACTGTGTCTTTACTGGAGTGTTTGCATTAGGGAAATGAGCTCTTTGGCTATCACCGGACTCTTCTTTGAAGGTTGAACGAGCATGAGCACACACAAAATAATGCACACACACACACACACACACACACACACACACACACACACACACACACACACACACACACACACACACACACACAGAGGCATTACTGGCACTCCCTGTCATTGGCAGCGATCACAGCGGGCTGATTTTATTGGTACTCTGGGCTTGTTGGCATTTGGTCCAGGCTGTTTTCTTGATCATGATTGGATAGCAGGTCAACAGTCGAGTTTGGGGTGAAGATTACTGTACATTTGGAGCATTAGCATTTTGTAATTTGCAATTTGCGCACCACTAGAAAGCCATTATATTTTACTGGTGTACACACACACACACATGTAGCCAGTGCACATCAGGAGTCCCCGAGCAGTGTGTGCAGTTCCCAAGGAAACTGACCGTCGTAAAGTTTGCCAGCTGAAGGAAAAAAACTGGAAACTAGACTGAGACTCTCTGTTTCTGTAAGAATACATAGTGTGTTAGTGTGTGTCCAAAGTGAAAATATTGTGGTACTAATGAAATGGTTCCTTCATATCAGAAAAGGCTTTTTTTCACAGTAATTCCAAAATCCTTTGCAGTAACATACCATACTTTTCTTACTATTCGTCAGTTTAATAGACTGTTGTTCAAATCACTTTAGAATTTAATCGTATACCTCGTATACCCATGAATGAGTTATTTTTCACTTCTGACTTTTTTCAGGAAAAAAACTTTTTATGACATTTTCTAGAAATTTAACTTTTTTTTAAAAAAAATGATATCTTTATATTGAATTATTATGACTTTTTCCATAGAATCAGGACTTTTTTCTCTTAAAAAAACTAAATCATTTCAATATTTTGTAATATTATAATATTATGTTGTAATGATACTTTTTTGTGAAATATTAAAAAAAAAAAATATATATATATTTATATATATACAGTATATATATTTAATATACTTAATGTTGTCTTAAAACAAGCAGACATACAAAATTTTAAATAAAGCCTAAAATTTACAGTGTTTAATTTCCTGAACCAGATCTTTGATCTCTGATGAAAATGTGAACACAGGTATGATGCTAAAATTCAATCCTTGACAAATCTTGATATTTGATGCTGCAGACTTATTTCATCCCTGCACAAGCCACACATTTGGCATCACATCTTGCTCCGCTACTCTTTTCTTTCCATATTCTTTTCCCCATAAGCCATTGCTCCCTGTACTTGCAACACAAAACGGACACAATCTTAACCCCGTCTGGATGTAACAGGGCATTCCCGTTATGGGAGCATCAGCGCCTCATTCTGCTCAGTGAGGTTGCTCTGGTTCTGATCTATCACTGAGGCAGCAGCATCTTCACCATGAGCCTCACAGTATGTTTAGTGATGTGAGCTAGATGTGTGAATGATGGAGCCCCACTGACACTTAATGTCAGTTGTTGGATAACCAGCTGTTTTCACATGCCTGAGGACAGGACACAGAACTTCCTGAAAAATTATGAATGTTTCTTGATTTAATACACCTGTCTATTTAAATCCATCCATACCCACTCTTGCTTTGTAGTGCTTTGCTGACTGAGGTATAATATACTGGAGGTTTAAATTTCTTGGGGTTTTGGTGTGTGTGGTGCTTTTCCCTGTTTGTTTCCTTGCTTGATAAATTTTGAAAGACATCTTTTACATTTTGGCGTGTGCTGCTGTAAATGTCAGGAAGGTCTTGAGGACTGTGTTCAGTATTCAGAGAGGTCCGCTGCCTCCCTCATGTTGCAGATTACTTCACTCTCGAGTCACGCATCAATGACTTTTGCAGCTATCTGGGTCTGACATGGCAATCACTCGGTATGTGTTTGTGTGTGTGTTTGTTTGTGTTTGTGTTTTATTATGAATCCTAATTAGCACTATTGGGTTTGATAATTATTGTAATAAGTGAATTCCCTTAGAGCTTATGGATAATGAGTTTCTGGTGTGTGTGTGTGTGTGTGTGTGTGTGTGTGTGTGTGTGTGTGTGTGTGTGTGTGTGTGTGTGTGTGTGTGTGTGTGTGAGAGAGAGAGAACTAGGTTTAGGGGCCTTAACAAAAGACGGGGTAATGAATATAGAAACCCTGCTGATATCTATGCATTAATTTGTATATAAAGAACACAATTTTTTTTTTGTGTGTGTGTGTGTGTGTGTGTGTGTGTGTGTGTGTGTGTTTCTGTTGCTTAATTCGGGGACTTTGTGTAGTCTCCAGGGTATTTAATCCATTTTCCTATTAATTTGACGCCTCAATTTGCCGCGTCAGGGATCCACAATCTGCTTCTCTGTGTTTCACTCTTCGCCTCTGTCTCAAACAGACATTTAATCGCGATGTCATGGGCTATTTTTAGCAGCTTAAATGTTCTTTAGTGAGAGTGTGGTCTGGATTTTTGT
Source organism: Plectropomus leopardus (assembly GCF_026936395.1). Classification (NCBI taxonomy): domain Eukaryota; kingdom Metazoa; phylum Chordata; class Actinopteri; order Perciformes; family Serranidae; genus Plectropomus; species Plectropomus leopardus. The sequence continues at coordinate 12,432,110 of NC_142177.1, read as the reverse complement.
ATGTATTGTGTGTGTGTGTGTGTGTGTGTGTGTGTGTGTGTGTGTGAGAGAGAGAGAGAGGGATGTTTGTTCCAATCAATGTTATGGATCCCATCTTTTGTTGGTGCAGCTGGCTTAAATGTTCATCCAGCTGAGCCGTGGTGTGATAGTGTGTTTGTGGTGTGTGTGTGTGTGTGTGTGTGTGTGTGTATGTGTGTGAATTGATTATTTATAGCTGCTCCATTTCTTCTCCCCGTAGATCACTGACAGGCTGTCATTGTTGCTTTTTTTGTCTCTTTGTTGTGTGTGTGTGTTTGTGTATTCTCGTTTGATGCAGAGCTTGTCGAGACTTTCCTGAATTCAGCCGCTCGTGTCTTGGGAATGTTTTACTCTGTGATTATGGAGAAGGCACTCAGAAGAAGCGTGTAGAGTGCCAAATCTAGACACATATATTTTTATTATGGAATATATAGGGCAGCAGCCAATGGTTATTTTTATCATTTGTGGTCCTTCTACAATATTTTTGATCATTTTCTGTATAAAATAATGTCTTGAGAGTCTCCAGCACTGCTAGCAGGTTTAAAAGCCTGCACATGGTTGCTTTGAGCTAAATGCCAACATGAGCTTGTTAACATGCCGACAGTTACCATGCTAACATGTTAATGTTAAGTTGGCAGTTAAGTTAAAAGATTAGGTGGGAGCTAAACACAAACTGCAACTCATTAGTTTTGGGGGTATTTGGAAGTAAAACTTTGGCCTGATAATGTTGCTGAATTACCAGAGTCTGTAGGTGTCATCCTCTGAGGACCATTAATGTCTGTACAACAATGTAGTTGCAGTTTCTACAGTAGAGTGTCTCAGGAATGATGTTTTTCTGAACGCCAACCTGGAAGCTAACGTCACCTTGGTTCCCTCGTCAAAAAGACGAGGGAATCTGCAATGATCATTAGATTATGGATCATTGCAGAAAATATGCAATGCAGTAAAAATACACTTATGATACCTACATGTTTTGTTTGGAAAGATAATTGTCACAAATGAACACCACTTTCAGGATTTTTGAAGCCTAAATGGAATCAGCAGAAGTAAAAAGCTGTTGCTGGGCTAAAATGAACTACACAACAGTTACGTTACCACCACCATGAGGCTGTAAAGCCATGTTCAGCGTGGTTTGGCGTTATGGCGTTCTTTAGTCTAGTTAAGCCACTTGTAAGCAACAGTCTTTATTTAAAGACACATAAAAGCTTTGTGAGTTGGGTATTTACTGATGTACTTTACAACAAAATGTGAAAGTCTCTTGAGCTTGTGTAAACCACAGTCCTTATTTAAGGCTTCTAGCCGAAATCCCATTCAATAACCCCTTTGACTTTGAGATGAGGGAACCGGAGATGCTGAAATGTTAATCCATTTCCAGGTTTTAGGATTCATTACTGGGGTTCTCTATCATTGTTGGTAGACTGCAGTCTGTAAAGTGGTGGACCAGTCTACGAACAGACATTACCATCTCAAGATCCTTGCTGCTAGTATGGCTAAAAACTGAAATACAGCAGTGTTCTGGTCTTGGCAAAACTCAAGCCCACAGAAATTGCCTCGTATTTCTATATCTTGAATCCCTGAAAAACAAAAACAAAATTGCTGTGTTGGTCTGACATAGAAATTATAATTTGGCGAAGACCAAAGTGTCTGTACTGTCCCCGAGATTCATCAGCAGAGACGAATCCTGCTATGGCTCCCCAATAACTCAGTCAGTGGTCAATAAGAGCAGAGGAGCAATAGAAACAGAAATGCATTTACTTGATGTGGGAAACATGCCAAATCCAAATTAAATAGTATTATTACTGAGATGCTCTTTTTGTACTGTGAGTGTTGATGAAAAGTTAATTATCTTAATGGGAGAAGGACTGAGGGTTGCAAAATGTGGTGTCTAATAGAGACGCAGAGTAAATTGACGTTCTTTCTTTCTTTCTTTCTTTCTTTCTTTCTTTCTTTCTTTCTTTCTTTCTTTCTTTCTTTCTTTCTTACTTTCTTTCTTTCTTTCTTTTTCCATTCTCTTTCTATTAAGTGTCAGCTGTCAAGTGTTACCCCTGACAGCTCTCACCTATAAATATTGCACACAAGAGACTGACAAAATTGAGTGTAAACAGAGGGAAGAGCAGAGAAGAATGACAAACCCTTTTGTGATACAGCTGCACACATGCACGCACACATGCACGCACACATGCACGCACACATGCACGCACACATGCACGCACGCTCGGTCTCCTGATAAGTCCATTGTGCAGAGCCAGTGCGCTCCTCCTCCTGCCATATCCACTTTATGTTAATAATTGGCTTAAACAGCACTCATGTGCGATGTGTGGTTTTAGATACATTAACCTCCATGTCAAGGTCACCTCCACCAATAAAAGGGACTCATCTGTCTGCAAGCTGCTTTCTGTGCCCCGCTGTTTAGTATAAGGTGGTCGGGGGTTAGTGTGCTGCTGAATTGGACTATTCTAATGTGTTAAATTCCTTCCTGGAAGACCCTCTTCAATGACGCCTCAAGGCCTGAACGAGGGCCAAAAATTGCTGTTGTCAGCTCTGTGTGTGTGTTTCTGCAGCGCTATAACAACGTGTGGTGAAAGGATTATTGTGAGTGCTAGAGATTGTGGGTGTGGTTCTTCATGCATGCTTAAGAAAAACCATGTGTGAAGTAAAGATAGTACAGTAGGTGTGTGTACAGTACTTGTTTCTGGAGTCATTGCCTGTGTGTTTTTGTGATGCTCCCACTATCCCTACAACAGCTGCATGTGGTTGGGGATTTCGCTTGCTTTTTTATGACTCCACAGTATACAGCATGTGTGTCTTTGTTGCAGCATCCCATAGGGAGTCTGTGGTGCAGTCTCAGTGTGTGCGGGGGAGTTGATTTGCATCCCCTGAAGATTGAACTGGGGGGGGTAGCATGTGTAGAGGTGGACCCAGTGCTCCGATACTGCTGGCTCACGGCTTTTTTCGCAGCTTAAAGTGATTACCTCCCCACTGTGTCCACATTGTGCCTCTGAAAGCCCAAGATTAACAGTGGTGCTGCGTGACAGATCTTCTGTTTTATGTGCATTGCGTATACCCTCTGTTTTTTAGAAGTAATCAGCGCTGCAGCACAAGCAAGCAAAAAGTGTCACTTCTTTAACAGCTACATCTCCTCTTATCGGCCGCCCTGCCTGCGAGGCTTTCCGCGCCGCTCTGCTGGCAAACAAGTTAACATGATCCTACATTTAAATACTCGGCCCTCATTCTGTCACCGAGTTCAAAGATGTTCAGGCTGCTTTCCTTCAGTCTCATCTAATCACGGATTATTTTACAACTGGAGTGTCAGGTGAAAGCAATTAACTGCAGTGAACTACCTGTCAGGGTGAAAGCCCAGCAGAACTCCAAGTCCCGAGCAGCAGGATTAACAGCCGATGATGACTTATCAGCCAAAGTCTGCCACATCATCACCGGTGGCCTTACTTGTACTAGTTTCTCTCAGAAGTGTCCTTTTAATTTATGCCTCATTACTCATTTTCTTCACGTTCTCTGACTTTCTAAATCAAGAGCACAGACAAAAGTGCTGTTGATTATGGATGAGCTTTGTCCTCGGGGCTGTTCTTCTGTTACAGATTTCTGTTTAGTTCCACTCTATAAAGTTGTGTGAATGTGTTGTTTGTCCTTTGCGTGTCACACCACAGTCAGCTCTACTTTCTTCCACCAGTCAATCAAACTGATGGTTTGTTTTTAATGCTCCTTTTGGTTAAAGCTGTGTTTTTAGGTAGGTGTGAATGGGCGACAGCACGTGTTATTTGACTGAGCTCTTTGAGCCTGCTGCTGGCCAAGGTTTACCACATTTACCACATGATATGAATGGGTATTTGTGGGTTTCTGTTAGTTTCATTGTTTATTTGGTTCCTCATTCATTGTTACCAAGGCAACAGCTACTCTTAGCAGGGTCAATGTGTCTCCACTAAATGTTTTGGATTGTTATGGTTTCTCTAACATTAGTATTTAGTTAGATGTTCTAGCCCACTCAACCATATGCATTCTCCTCTTCTCAATAGCAGACACTTTTAATAAGGCGGCCAAAGAGATATAAAAATGTACAGCGCTTTGGCTAAGCCGTTAACAACTTTTAAAGGGGAACTCAAATGATTTTGGGGAGTATGTTTGGCATTATACTGCCCATGCGGGAAAAAAAAACGTACACAAAATGTGAAAAAAAGATGATTTGTATGAAAAAAAATTTTATAAGGCTTTTGCTGCTCTAGAGGGAGCTGCACAAAGTTGAATACATTTCGTTAAGTGGTGTTTCTGGAGTTAGTGTTATTTGGGCCTGAATACTATCTAAGGGTTATGAGTTAGAAAGAAATAGTCTGCTCCTCATCTCTGCATAAGGCTAGTGTCTTGAGACTGTATTGGCCATTACTAGAAAAAAACCACCTGAATCTGCACAGTTAAGAAAATTGTTGCATTGTGGGTAATTTGTGACAAAGTATGAAATCTAAAATAATATATCTATTGTCCTGCTGTATCAATATTGATCCTGTATTTTATGGATCATCAGGGGTCTAGGATAGGTTGTAGAAGCACTATGCTATATTGGTGGAAAACGCTTTTAATAAACTGAAGGTATACAATTTTGGTATAATTTTGTGGATTTTGATTTATGTTTGCAGACTCAAGTCTTGCGTAAATGGTGACAACCAGAGTTTAAAGGAATATTTCTCTAAAAACCAAGTGTCAAACACTCACAACATGTAGTACGATTGGATTGACAATTTCATGGTAAGCTAAAAGTTTCAAAATACCCGTAAGGTGGATATCCTGGAAACAGTAGGGGACAGAATACAAATTAGGTTGAATTCTTCTTTGATTAAATGTCCACTGTAACAAAGCATATGGTGTTTATAAGGTCATAATTTTACCTCTGCCAAGGAGGTTATATATTTGGGTCAGTTTATTTGTTGGTTTTGTTGTTAGCAGGATTAAAGAAAAACTAGCAGCCCAATTTTCTTGGTGGCAAAATGTTGCACAGGTCATGGAAGAAACCATTAAATTTGGGGGCAACTTTGAATCATGGGGTGTTTACACTAAATATTTCTCACTTTCAATAACATTGTGTGAAAGGACATTTGAATATGGCAGAGGTCTGCTGCCTCCCAAGTGTCCTTCAAGTTTTTATAAAAGATATTACTTTGCAGCCCTGGCTTAGATGTGAACGTTTCCATTATTCCACTGAAAGTGTTTCCATTTGAAATGATCATGAGGTCTAAGCAGAGCCTGTGTAATGTGTGAATCACATTGTCATGCTTTATTTCCATAGTGCAGAAACAGATGAAAACATTTCAAGCTGAATCATGCAGTCATTGACACCCGCTTTACAGTTTTGATCTCTGGTATATTTTTATCCATTCGCTGACTGTCTCTCTTCTTTTCGTCTCTTCTCTCAGGATTCGTCCTCAGATGGCCAAGGAGAAGATAGAGGGCTGCCATGTGTGCACGCTGGTCACACCTGGAGAACCACAAGTCCTTCTGGGTAAAGACAAGGCCTTTACCTATGACTTTGTATTTGACATCGAGACAGAGCAGCAGAACATCTACCAGGCCTGCGTGTACAAGCTCATCGAGGGCTGCTTCGAGGGCTACAACGCCACCGTGTTTGCTTACGGTCAGGTACGACACCGAGGCTTTGGTTATGATCTTGGGGACTTTAAACGATATATATTGATAGAATAGAGTGCATTAGCATTTGTTGTAAATTACCTCTTTATTTTTGATATGATCCTGGGTTTTAAAAAGTAAGAAGTAAATAAATAAAAAACCAAAGAGCAACCTGAGCAACCAAATCTGATAATGTAAGGAACCGATAGCAAACGTAAACACATCTTAATGGGACAGTTCACTCCAAAACCAAAGCTTATATTAATCTTCTTACTAGTAGTGCTGTTTATCAGTCTGGATTGTTTTGGTGTGAGTTGCCAAGTGTTTTGAGAGATATCTGTCTTCTCTTGAATAATAGAACTCCTTCAGCACAGTGATGCAGTTTGTGGTTGTAGTTCTGTTGACAAAAAAAATAAATATTTCTACTTGAAACTGCTCACAACAAGGTCTATGGATTACCTTCAGTTGTGACTTCTGGAAACACAGAGACATTGTTATTGAGTTTTTCAAATGCATTTTGCTGTACTACAAGCCAATGCTATCTAGTTCCATTATATTTTAGAGAAGGCAGACATCTCTATGGCCAATACCTCCATCAATCAGCAACTCATCCCAAAACAATCGATACATAGCTCTACAGGTAAAAGTGAGAAATATGTATTTTTGCTTTTGGAGTGAAATGTCCCTTTAAACACGCAGTAAAGTTAATACCAATGAGTATGTAATCCAGATTTCCGTGACTTCCTTGGAAAGCAATATATGTTTTGATTCTAAGCCTGAAGTTGCAAATTAATATTACGCTAAGCAGTGGATCATGAAACAGCATTTATGAAATACACGGTCTTTTACAATCATACTATCTACCAATGTAGTTCTCCACTCTAAAATTGAATCTTTTATAAGTAATATATTATTTAATTTACTGATCTTATGTTTTATTGTGCACTTTTATACTGAAATATCTCTTTATGTGTGAAGTCTTTATAAAAAAAAACTGGTAATGACATGGCCATTTTGCTGTGAATTTATAATCTCTGTTAGCCCCCTAAAAATCTGACAAATGACCTGACAGAAATGGGTTGGCTCACAAACACACATCTCAACAAACAGTTAACTAAAAATCAATTTATTGCTACTACATGCACTTAAAAACATATTTCTGCCACGTAAGTGTTAGATGTTTGATGCTTGAGCACACAGTAAAATGGGATGTCAATGTGCAATGTGTTTCAGACGGGCTCGGGGAAGACCTACACCATGGGGACAGGCTTCGATGTGAGCCTGGGCCAGCAGGAGCAGGGCATCATCCCGCGGGCCGTGCACCAGCTGTTTGAGGGAATCAAGAACAGGAGGGTGCGCGCTCAGGAGGCCGGCAGCCAGCCACCCGAGTTTAAAGTCAGCGCCCAGTTCCTTGAGGTGGGCGACACACACGACTACATGTGCATGGATGTAGATGTAGAGCCGCTCTTGATCTCACATTTAGAATGCAGTGTGTGTGTGTGTGTGTGTGTGTGTGTGTGTGTGTATGTGCTGGATATTGGTCTATATTAACTCTAACCAGATGGGACAAAACAGGGAGGCGAGAGGATCAGCCCCCTCTTCCACAAACAGGAAGTGACAGCCCAATGACAGATGGGCAGGAATGCCTGCTTGTGCTTTGTTGGTCCTGATTAATGTTGGCCATTACCTCTGACATTATTCCTCATCACTGTGGGGTAGACGATGGATAAGAGCGAGGGATAAGAGGGAGGCAAGGATGCTTGTGTAGGAGCAATGAGATAATATGACAAGTAATTATTTCCTCCAGAGGTTTTTGGCAGGCAAATGTTTAAGTTGTCTCTGGGGGTAGACGAATGTATATATACGTGTGTGTGTGTGTGTGTGTGTGTGTGTGTGTGTGTGTGTGTGTGTGTGTGTGTGTGTGTGTGTGTGTGTGTGTGTGTGTGTGATTTGATTACATTAATGAGCTTTACAAAATGATTTTTCCCTATAGCTGTTTCTTTGTTCTTTCTTATTCCTGTCTGTCTCGCCTTCTCTTGTTAGTGTGTTTATTGAGCGTTTTTTGAGGTCAAAGGTTATCTCTGCTGATGCTAAACAGATGCATGTGAGTGTGTGTGTGTGTGAGTGTGTGTTTGACAGTAGGTGGGAACAGCTGAGCTCTCAGCTGACCTCTGTGGCCCTTGCCCTCATTGGTTTCTGAGAGGTCATTCCTTTGACCTGTGTGTGTAAATAAGAAGCACAGCTGTGAGCATATGAAAATCTGCTTGTTATGTTTAAAGGTTATGTTATGAGTATTGCTGTAGAACATGGTGTGTATACATTATGCATTGATGCATATGTGTTTGTGGCTTCTGTTTATTGCAGTTGTACAACGAAGAGATCCTGGACTTGTTTGACGGAGCCAGAGATCCGGAGAGTCGGAGCAGGAAATCCAACATTAAGATTCATGAAGACAGCAGTGGCAGCATCTACACCACTGGAGTCACCTCCAGACTGGTGCAATCAGAGGAGGAGGTGTGTGTGTGTGTGTGTGTGTATTGGTGTTTGTATTGTATGTGCATCATCTGCATTCACCGTCTTTACATTTTCTCTGTATTTTTCAATGTGTAATATTTTTCTGCACTATATTTTTAAAAGCAGCTACTCCTCTGCTAAATGTTCTTGATTTGAGAGTCAAAAAAGTCTAAAAAGATATAAAAAAAAGGTCATGTTTTTAATTTAGTTTAACCTGATATGGCTCAGTCGTTATTATTGTTGATACTTATGCTAAAACACTACCTTTTTTTCACAGCTTTTTTTTGCTTTTGTTGTTTACAAAAGCCCATTTAATAATGCACTCATGAAATTTGAGTCCAGTAATTGTAAACCACTATCTGTGTGTAAAGATATAGTGGAGCAATGACGTCCTGAGCAGAGGATGAAGTCAGGAGCATGTGTGTATGTTATGATCTGAGCTTCTCTGTTGTTGGATCAATCAATTGTTGTTGGACAGTCTAGCTGTGCATGTACGTCGTGTGTGTATTCCACAGTCTAGCTATTGTAATCACTGCTGCTGTGCACTGAACTAATACAGCTACTGCTAATAAAACTTCTGCTGATAATGGGGCTGTGTCGTTGCAGAAGTGTAGTGCACACCCGTACGGTTCCTCCCCTGTTAAAACCGTTGGCTCTGCCAGCACGTTGCTCTTGTTAGTGCTGTTTGCGCTGTTAGCACCGCTAGCTGCGAGCTCAGCCATATGTAGGAAACCTTTGAATCAAAGTCTCCTTTGAGTCTACCTGCTTATGGTAGGAATATTGCACCATTATGCTGCCTCGGCACACAGTTTATAAATCACTGAATGGAGGTACTTTGTTGTCTCGCCTTTAAGCTGCCACAAGAGGTAATAACAGGACAACAGGCAGGATGGGTGTGAAGTTTTGATGGCGTCTTATTATTGCATGTCATGTGTGTGACCCACCTCAGGAGATTTAAAAAACAGCTAGCAGCATTTAGCTGTTGAGTTAAAGAATAAAAACAGAGGCCTTAAATGTCCACAAATTAGGATTCAGGAGCTTCTTACCCTCTGAGCAGAGGATGAGATCAGCTGCCATTTAACTGAGATGGTTAGTGATTGTTATTTCCTGTTAATGCTATTGTTATTCATTAATAAGTGCTGCTGATGCGTATGGTAAATGTCACACTAGAGACTGAAGCTGTAGTTGGTACATGTTAGACCTGTAAAGTATCGTTTGATTCTGGGATGCCGTGACTTTGTCTATAATCACACACTGGAACGGAATGATGCTGCCGTTGTTTTGCTCTGTGTAAAAATGCAAAGGAGGAATAAAGAGGGGACTTTAGCACGACCTCTGCATAAAAGGAGGTATAGATGGGTCCATCTAATGAACATCATATAAGGCTCTTTTAAAAAAATTCGCATCATGTGTATTAAATTTCTTGCAGAAGCAAAATTAAAAAAAA